>NC_142488.1:25887993-26191024 GCF_049115385.1 Moschus berezovskii | reverse complement strand
GGGAGGCTCATCTTCCAGTGTCATATCTTTTTCCATTTTCACATTGTTCATGGGGTTCTTGAAGCAAGAATACTGAAGTGATTTGCCATTCCCTTCTCCAGTGGACCTGGTTTTATCAGAGCTCTCCACCATGACCTGGGCATCATGGGTGGCCCTGCAAGGCATGGTTCATAGCTTCATTGAGTCAAGCAAGCCCCCTTGCCACAAAAAGGCTGTGATCCATGAAGCAGTTCTTAGCCTGATTCTTAGGCTCTACCAAATATTCAGTAACAGAAGACCAACACCGCCCATACTTGGTATCAGATTCATTCAGAGGATTATAAAACAAGAGCAAGCAGGCCAGCAAGGCAGCATTAGCCATTCGTTTTGAAAAGGAGTCTGTGCAGCATTCCATATAGGGCTTCCCTTGTGGCTCAGCTGGTAAAGAATTTGCCTGCAATGCAGGAGAACTGGGTTCAGTCTCTGGGTCAGGAAGTTCCCCTGGAGAAGGGAATGGCTAACCATTCCAGTATTCTGGCCTGGGAAATTCCATGGACTATATAGTCCATGGGATCACAAAGAGCCGGACACGACTGAGCAACTTTCACTTTCACAGCATTCCATATAGCCATTCATAAAGTATTCTCACTGACTCTTCAGAAGAAACCCAATGTCCATACTGGCCAGGTGTGGGAGTCTTCTTAGTTTAAGAGCCTCATGCAATACAACAGTCAATATCTCAACAGTTTCGTGGCAAAGCTTCCAGTTTTGAAATTCACTGCACTCAGAGAACTGTAAAGTTTCTGCCTTTCCATAAGTAATTTAAAGTTTTCTCAGGGATAAAACAATTTATCAATCATTCATTAATTTTATTATAATCAATTTTGCCTTTTAGTATAATTAGAATATTATCTTTATCAGGTTTTCAGAGTAATCCGTTTTTCCAGGTCAAATTGTCTGCAGAAGAGGAATTTTATTTTGAACTTACCTATGACTCTTCAAGGCCATTAAAGAAATAAGAGAGTTTTGAGACTTTTTGTTCAAGGTCAAGATTGTATATTATTCTAAGGCACTTATATTTGTAGGTTAAGATCCTGGATCACTTATTTGATCATCTTCTATTAAAAATTACTCAGTAACTAAAATGTATCTGGCAATATTCTTGGTGTAGTATAAAACACATAGGAATATCTCTGCCTTCAAAGAGCTTATATTCTAAAAAAGGAGGATGTGCTGTGCTTAGTTGCTCAGTCATGCCAAACTCTTTGCAACTCCATGAACTATAACCCGCCAGGCTCCTCTGTGCATAAGGATTCTCCAGGCAAGAATACTGGAGTGGCTTGCCATGCCTTTCTCCAGGGGCTCTTCCTAAGCCAGGGATCGAACCCAGGTCTCCTGCATTTCAGATGGATTCTTAACCTCTGAGACACCAGGGAAGCCCACAAATATCCACTGGAGTGGATAGCCTATCCCTTCTCCAGGGAATCTTCCCGACCCAGGAATCGAACCAGAGTCTCCTGCATTTCACATGAATTCTTTACCAGCTGAGCTACCAGAGAAGCCAAAACAAGAGGATAGATTCAATAAATAAATTACATAATATGCTGCTGCTGCTGCTGCTAAGTCACTTCGGTCGTGTCCTGTGTGACCCCATAGACGGAAGCCCACCAGGCTCCCCCTTCCCTAGGATTCTCCAGGCAAGAACACTGGAGTGGGTTGCCATTTCCTTCTCCAATGTGTGAAAGTGAAAAGTGAAAGTGAAGTCGCTCAGTTAGCGACCCCACGGACTGCAGCCTACCAGGCTCCTCCATCCATGGGATTTTCTAGGCAAGAGTACTGGAGTGGCTTGCTATTGCCTTCTCCGGTTTCTACACTAGAGATAATTATCTCATATTTTTAACATAAAACTTGTCAAGGCTGTAGATATGATATCAGAATATTTGTCTTTTCATTTCACAGATTTCTGAATCAAGAAGACCATCTAGACATGACAGAGAATATAGGGAGAAGCTGGATTTTAAGTCTGATTCAATGACAGCTTTGGGTACCCTCACTGAGGAAGGAAAATTTTATTTTGAATACTGAAAAAAGAAAATTATTTGTGGCCAAGAGGGAAAGGTGTAGCAGACTACATTATTGCTCATAAATACTCCGTCTTTTCCTCCCATTTCCTGAGAGGACCACCTCATCTGACCCAACATTGGCTTGGCCATATGACTCAGTTTGGCCAATGGAATCTGAGCAGGAGTGATAGTGTGTTAGTTCCAAAAAGAGGCAGTAGGAGGTATTTCATTTCCAGCAGCCCTCATGGTTTTTTCTGCCTTTTACCAGGAGAACAGCATGTCTCATTTAGGGGCTTTCCTTTAGCCTGGAATCCAAACCGAGGCTACACATGGAACAAACACCTACCAGCTATCTCAGTTTACCATATGTGTTATAAGTCACAGCCATCAATATGTGGTGTTACAACTTCTCATGTGATTAAGTTGCTAACTACTGAGAAAAATAAACCATGAACATGATATAATGAGTCCTAGGAGATTAGCCGGAGAAGGCAATGGCAAGCCACTCCAGTACTATTGCCTAGAAAATCCCATGGATGGAGGAGCCTGGGAGGCTGCAGTCCATGGGGTCGCTAAGGGTCGGACACAACTGAGTGACTTCACTTTCACTTTTCACTTTCACACATTGGAGAAGGAAATGGCAACCCACTCCGGTGTTCTTGCCTGGAGAATCCCAGGGACGGGGAAGCCTGGTGGGCTTCCGTCTATGGGGTCACACAGAGTCGGACACGACTGAAATGACTTGGCAGCAGCAGCAGCAGGAGATTAGCAGTACTCACTTTAGAATTTGAGGTAACTTTGGCATTTTTTAAAATAACATATTTTAAACATTATAAGGAAAACAATCCAAATATATATGCTATTATTTGCGGGTTGAATTTCCCCTTCTTACTTTTTCCACTGTTTTTCTTAATGATTGTTTTTTCTACTTCACCTGTTACCATTATAGGTAGGCTGAATTTCAAAAAAAATTGTAAAGTTAGACACTCAGTGGTAAAAATTAGAAACATTAAAAAGTCTAAACAGCTCTTTCCCAAGGGACCTATGAAGACATTTTCTCTTCACTGCATTGCCTTATATTTGGGTTAATCGTTCTTTATTACCAATGTTTAAGAAGAAACAGAGAAAAAGCAAAATGTCACTTCTTCAAAACACTAGCACTTGAATTTGAAATGTATTTATTCATATTATTAAAACACAAAAGCAAACATTTCCTTTCAGTAGAATAGCAAGTAGTAATCTTAAATTATAAAAATTTGTATATTAAATTTAGAGGAAATTGTTTTAGAGATAAGAGATTCTTTAGAATTGAGATGCAAAAGAGCCTTTGAAGGCAGATATTTGCAAATAAGGCCAAAACACAACGATTTTAAAAGGAGTGTTTCAATAATAGCAAATGGAACAACTGACAAAGGATTAATTTTCAAAATATACAAGGAGCTTATACAACTCAATGCCAGAAAAATAAACAACCCAATCAAAAATTGGGAAAAAGACCTAAACAGACATTTCTCCAAAGAAGACATACAAGTGGCCAACAAACACATGAAAAGATGCTCAACATCACTCATTATTAGAGAAATGCAAATCAAAACTACAATGAGATATCACCTCACATGGGTCAGAATGGCCATCATCAAAGTCTACAAACAATAAATGCTGGAGAGGGTGTGGAGAAAAGGGAAGGCTCTTGCACTGTTGGTGGGAATGTAAATTGATAAGCCACTATGGAAGATGGCATGGAGATTCCTTAAAAAACTAGAAATAAAACCACCATATGACCAAGGAATACCACTCCTAGGCATATACCCTGAGGAAATCAAAATTGAAAAAGACACATGTATCCCATTGTTCACTGAAGCATTATTTACAATAGCTAGAACATGGAAGGAACCTAGATGTCCATCAATAGATGAATGGATAAAGAAGTGGTGGTATATATACACAATGGAATATTACTCAGCCATAAGAAGGAATGCTTTTGAGTCACTTCTAATGAGGTGGATGAACCTAGAACCATACAGAGTGAAGTGAGTCAGAAAGAGAAAGATAAATATTGTATTCTAACAAATATATATGGAATCTAGAAAAATAGTATTGAATTTATTTACAGGGCAGCAATGGAAAAACAGACATAGAGAATAGACTTATGGACATGGGGAGAGAGAAGGAGAGGGTGAGATGTATGGAATGAGTGACATGGAAACTCATATTACCACATGTAAAGTAGATAGTCAATGGGAATTTGCTGTATGGCTCAGGAAATGCAAACAGGGGCTCTGTATCAGCCTAGAGGGGTGGAATGGGGTGGGAGATGGGAGGGAGGTTCCAAAGGAAGGGGATATATGTATACCTAAGGCTGATTCATGTTGAGGTTTGACAGAAAACAACAAAATTCTATAAAGCAATTATCCTTCAATAAAATAATTAAAAGATTTTTTTAATGAGTATTTCAACTAAGTATGAAAATCATATATTTCATCAGCACCTTTCTCAATTTATATACCCGCTGCATGTAAATAGGACTTAAGCTCTACCTATGTGAAAAATATATTGTAAAAATTACTATTTAAGGAAAGTGAAAGTTGCTCAGTTGTGTCTAAGTCTTTGCGAGTCCATAGACTACACAGTCCATGGAATTCTCCAGACCAGAATACTGGAGTGGGTAGCCTTTCCCTTCTCCAGGGGATCTTCCAAACCCAGGGATTGAACCCAAGTCTCCCACATTACAGGAGGATTCTTTACCAGCTGCGCCACAAGTGAAGCCCAAGAATACTGGAGAGGGTAGCGCATCCCTTCTCCAGTGGATCTTCCTGACCCAGGAATCAAATTAGTGTCTAGTCAAGAGCTATGGCTTTTCTAGTAGTCATGCATGTATGAGAGTGTTTTATTATAAAGAGAGCTGTTCACCGAAGAATTGATACTTTTGAACTGTGGAGTTGGAGAAGATTCTTGAGAGTCCCTTGGACTGCAAGGAGATCAAACCAGTCAATCCTGAAGGAAATCTATCCTGTATTCATTGGAAGGACTGATGCTGAAGCTGAAACTCCAATATTTTGGCCACGTGATGCAAAGAACTGACTCATTGGAAAAGACCCTGATGCTGGGAAAGATTGAAGGCAGGAGGAAAAGGGGAGGATAGAGGATGAGATGGTTGGATGGTATCACTGACTCGATGGACATGAGCTTGAGCAAGCTCTGGGAGTTGGTGATGGACAGGGAAGCCTGGTGTGCTGCAGTCCATGGGGTCACAAAGAGTCGGACACAATTGAGCGACTGAACTGAACTGATTAAAGGAAAATTGGTAAATATTTTCAGATTATTTAACATGAGTACATATGCACATATAGAAATCCAACTTTATATTAAATATAAAAATATTTTTAAAATTGTGTGGCCATTATTTATATTGATAAGCAATATAATATTACATCCTAACAATTCAGTTATATTTCAGTCATCTTAAATTAATTATATAATGCATCAATAACATTTCCAAGTTCAATTTAATAATTTATTCTTCATCAGCTAATCATAACTAATTTGAAACTGTGGTTAAATAGTTATTAATGACAGCTAATGAAATATTGTTGAAAAGTTTTATGTTTATTAATATTAATAATGAGATTTAGAGAAAATATTTTAATAATTAAAAAGTGAATAATTTACACATACTAGGAGTTGTATTCATAATAAACCAAAAATAAATGCTTTACTCTGTATATAGAAGTACTTAAATTCTAAATATTTTCAAGCATAGCCTTACTGTCTAGTTCAACTTAAAAAGACTTCCCCCTGCTTTAGTCTTTAGAGTTGAAAGAGTTCAATTTTCAAACTTTCCAACAAAATAAGGTTCAATCTCTAGGACAAAAGAAAGTGCCCAACGTTCCGAGATTTGCTTAGAATTAACTGTATAGAAAACACTATGCATCATTGATACTATGCATAAAATATTGAATAGATACCTAATCAGAACCCACTGTATAGCCAGGGAACTCTATTCAGTGCTCTGTGGGGAACTATATGGGAAGGAAATCCAAAAATAAGGGGATATATACATATATATTTGTATAGCTGATTCACTTTGGGGTATGGCAGGAACAAATACAACATTATAAAGCAACTACGGTCCAATTTAAAAAAAACAGAAATGATGGAAAGATGCAGGGCATTTCCTTAATTCATTTTATACCAACCAAGTTTAAACAATTAATCTAAGTAGACACAATAACTATTTAGTAGCTCTCTTTCATTTACACACATATTTTCAAAAAACTTATGTCACCAAAATATCCAATCATGCTATAGCAAAGCTTATAGCTCTTATTTCTCTGGAAACCCAACTAGTGTTAGTTGCAACTACCTTCCTCAATTTCTATTTGCAGAAAAATTCATAGTCAAGTTTCTAACTTATATTCAAGATTTTCCAGTATTTTCTTAAACTTAGAAATTAATTTCTTAGACATGAGTTAAAGCTAATATATACCTTATACATGGAATTCAGGAGAAGGGGAAAGACTACAGAACTGATGTAATGCTTAAGTCAAAATGCCACCAGATACTGAATATATATACAGTTTATGGAAAATAAGTGGGAAGATGGACAAAATGCCTGGTATGGACTTAAGGCATTCACAGAATACTGATCCTCATCTTTGTTATCTAAGCTTTTGATGAAGTGGTGATACAACATAATGAATCAACACTCCTCCTTGAAAAAGCACAACCAGAAATTTCTTACTTCCATTTTGTTGCTCTGAAATACACAGGAAAAAAAATTTATGAAGTTAAGGTGTGAGAAGTCCTCTTCCAACAACAGAGCAATATTAGAAGAATGGGATCATTTTACAAATGCTTCATATTACCCACAAAAATGATCTAGTATGCATTTGGAAATAGATAAAAATCACTATGTAAACCAGAGGAGCTTTAAAAGCAAACATCTGTGTATCTGCAAAGTCAAAAATCATCCCCAGAGCTGAAATTTTGAAAGGGTTCTGTATGTTTTTTGGTGGCAGGGAGCAAAGGCATTACTCACTGATGTTCCGTGAAGAAAGACAACCACTACATTATCATCAGGTTGTCTGGCTGCCTTTCAACACATATTTCTCAGGGAAGACAAGCAGGATGTGTCCTAAGTCTGATTCCACCAATTCACAACTGCCATGGTGACTGCAGTAAATGATGAGGAGAAGAGGGAGGTGAGACACTGGGAATGGCCACATTTGAGTCCTAATATAAAATTTTCTCATCACCAATGTTTGTTCCAGTGAAATGTCAACCAGAATGAGGATCTTTCATGGCCTAACAATCTCAAATAGTTAGATACCGCATGGCATTTGAAAATGAACAGTGCAGCTGACTTCATCCTTCGAACATCATTCATTAAAAGAGTTCTAATTCTATGACAGACAAACTCTAGATGCTAGAAATATAATGGCAGTTGTTTTTACAGATGAAGATAAAGAAAAATCAGTAAATAAGTAATATAAGAAAGATTTTACAGAGTGTAAATCCCCCCATCAACAATAATAATAGGTCCAAATGATTGAGAATAATTGGTAGCTACTTTGGTCAGCAAAGTCATGTCTGAGAAAGTGTCATTTCAGCTAACACCTGAGAAACAAAGGAAAGCCCACATACTGCATATTGAGAAGGGACATTTCATGCAGGGAAACACCTAGTACAGAAAGACTAAGGCGAGAGACAGCGTGACCCAAGGCTAGAGAACAGGAGAAAAGCAAACAATGTGACATAAATCGTCAGGCAAGGGCTGGATCATGAAGAAAATTGGAAGAATTCAGATCTCTGTCTTAGGGTGATGGGAAGTCATTATAGTAATAATACTTGTTCTACTAAATGACTATTTCATCTGTAGAAGGGAGATTTACTTATAGAGTGACAAAAGCAAAAAGATCAAAAAATATCTGTGATAGTCTAGGTAAGAAACAATGGGAGATATAAAACAGTGATGATGAAGAAAACAGAGAAGTAGAGCTACATCAGATATGCATAGAGGCGACAAGAGTCACAGATTATATATGGAGTTTATAAGAGCACTTAGAATTTGACATTAGGCATTAGGTCATAATGGTGTCACACTGAGTAGGGTAATTTGGAAAAGGAACAGGTTGGCCAGGTTTATTTGCTTGGTATTTATTTGGGGAGGTCTGCTTGAGAAAATCAAGAGGTCTATTTGGATTATGTTAAACTTGAGATTCATCTCTGCTATACTCCCGAATGGGTAGGTCAAGTAGGCTGTTTGAAAAACATATTTCATGTTCAAGAGAGACGCTAGAAATATAAACAATGCTGAAGGCTATTTGTATATAATTGGTTTTTAAAGCCATTAGATTGGATAAGTTATCCTAGAAAAACTATGAAGACAGGACCCACATGTCAAAATTTGGAGATGGAGAAATGATGAGAAAAGGAGATTGAGAAGGGGAAACCTAGGAAAAGATTATGTAGTTCATGACAAAAGAAAAGAGTTTTTCCAGAAAGATCAATTGGTCAACTGTGACAAATTCCACTTAGGGATCAAGTACAGGAAGAAAAGAGACATGGCCATTGATTTGGCAACGTAAAGGTCATATGGCCTTAACACAGAAAAATAAAGAAGAAAACCAGCCTTTGTGAGGAAGGTAGGCCTAATGAACTGAATTGAAGAGAAAATATGAGTGAAATAATTACAACATAAACTATAAATAACTCCTTCAAGATTTTGAATTAGTGTGTCTCTGTGTCAAGAGTTGAGCTAAGCTACTTCATGGTATTGCTGCCCCAGCATTCATTTTGTTTGATCAAGCAGTGTGCTTCACCTTCAACTGACAGCAGCCCCTCATGCAACAGCATACCCTAGAGAGAAGACTGCAGAGGCACAAGCAAATTAAGTTCCTGATTTTAAGTACCCAACAGCCCTTGTGATCAACAGTCTCCCCTATCCCCCCAGCATCTGTATGCCTATGCGCCCTTTAGTAAGCCTCTTGGGGCTTACTCCACTCTTCTAGTTTACATCGACCAACTGGGTCACAGCCTGGGAACCCCAAAGCACTCTACCATAGACACTAATAAAGGTATGTGCCCTACATCTTGTCTGCTGATCTCTGTCTGTACCCTGCTTTGTCTTCCCAATGTGGCCCCTTCAGAGGTGCCATGTACTTCCTGCAGGACCTATGAGTAATGAACTGCACTATTTCAATTTTCCTTCACTCTTTTACTGAAACATAGCTCACTATCCAGCATCCTGTACTCCATTTCACAAATGTTAATTTTAACACAGTTATAAGGTAGGGGTGTGTGTGTGTGTGTGTGTGTATGTGTGTTAAGGACAGTAGAAAAATAAGGTAAATCTGAAAAAAAGGATAAAATTGCTTATTTTTGATTTTTTAAAGTTAGAGGACACCAGAACCTATTTGGAGATACACAGAAATTAATACTGAAGGAGAAGAAGTATAATTTCAGGAGAAAATGCATGAATAAGTTGAGAATAACTGACATCCAAGCAGGTGTACTGTCAACCACAGTAACACAGCATAGCAGGTCAAGAATGTACATTTAGTATCAGACGAGTTAGTAGATTCATAGGTGGATGAATGTAGGAACTTGAGTATGTTAACTATTTTCTCAAAGAGTAAGAAATAAAGTCAGTCATGTGGGAAGCAGGAACTATTGTGGTAGAAAGGTTTGGAGAGAGAGGAGAAGGTATAAAATCATTCTGGAGAATAGGAAAGGGAAATAGAACAGGATGCCTGGGGATATTGAATGCTCATTTGAGAATTGTAACTATGACTTGAAAATGAGATCAATCAATGCTGTTTAGCTATTTGCTTGCAGGCTTTGAGATGAGCTGCTATAACCAAGGCTGTAAACCAAAATTTACAGAGTAATTTTAGGGTAAAAAAAAAACAAACAAGTGATTCACATTAGACTAGACAGTGGTTTTCTCCTTGCACTGACCACATCATTTTAATGACAAAGAATGTGCAGTATCTGCACCAGTAATTCTTATTCATGAGCACTTGTATTTAAATATTAATTGAATATTTTTAGAAAAAAATATCTAAAATATAACACTGATTATTCCCACAGATAACTTAGATCCCAGAAAGCTTCTATAAACTCTCAAAGCATGTGCTATTTTCAGAAATTTATCTCAACAAAATGGAGCAAATCCTGGGAGAATAACTTTATTTTCTTTAACTTAAGAACAATGGTGTTCAACAGAACTTTCTGTAATTACAGAAGCAGATTTTTGTGTTGTTCAATATACTAGCCACTAAGTACATGGGGCTACTAAGCACTTGAATGTGGCATATGTGACAGATGAAACACATCTTCTACTTTATTTATAATTAAATTTAAATAGCTCCAGGTAGTTAATGGCTACCTACTGAACAGCTAAGCTACAGAATCCATCGGTCATCTACCACTAGGTATTTGCTAGTTATTTGAAAAGCAGAGTTTGAATATTCAAAGATCTGCAATACGGACATTCTTTGGTTCTTTAGTTTAGTTTGGGGGTTTTAAAACCTTAGCAGGCTTCATAATTACTGTGTGGAGTTGCATATCCAAAAAAATAAATAAATTCTGAAGCAAAAGATTCACAACATTTTCTATGGTAATTTTAACTACCAGAAATTTTCACATTATAAATTCTCACTAACAAATGATTCTCCATTCTCTCACCATCCCAATTCTATAAAGTAATACATACTGATAATAGACTGCAAGAACTAATATAGAAATATTTGACAAAAAGAGATGAATCAGGTAGATATACTGTCACATACCATGAATGATTTAGCCTAACAAATTATAAATATATACTAAATTTATATAATTATCTTCTCATTATGGAATTTAAAATATTCATTCAAACATATTAATCTGCTTTATCTTTGGTATTAAAATTAATATTTAAATATTAATACGTCCTTCCAGCTATTAAGTCATATGGAAATTTTAAAACCTTGTAATAACCCTTAGAAATGCAACCAAAATTCATGTATTTGATAGACCTGCAAACTATCTTTCTTGTTCACGTTGATCATATAAATTTTTCCATAACATACTACATGCAATGAAAAAACAAATCTGCCAGCAGGTTGTCTACTAAGTGTCAAAACAGTCAAAGTAATCTGTAGCAACATTTGGTATGATAAACAAAAGTCTACCTAATATCATTATAAAGGAAATTCAAAAAAGAAATGACCTGGAAGAAATCTCACATACCTTTGCTTCTTTGAAAGGAAAAGTAATCTATTTCTCTCATTTAGATACTCCAATAATATAAATGAAATTTACTTTTCCACTTGTATTTTCATGTTTTTCTTGTTCAAACCATTGCATTCCCAACATTTATATCATCTCCTGCCAGAAGGTGTTTCATGAGAGAGCCATATGAACCTTTATAAGCTTAGAGTATCTCTTTCATTTTCCAGGATGCATATTTGGTCATGAATTCCTTGTAAATTGTTTAGAAAAAGTCCCTATATAGGCAAAGCAACAAGATTTTCTCGGTCACTCTGGTAGCCTGGGGCCTCTAGGTACCTCCAGGAAAACTTCATGAGTTCCACAATTCCATACATCATTCAGTATTCATAGATAGAATAAAAACATGGTTTACATGTTCTTGTGTTCAAATATATTCTACATTATATGTGTTAAACAGGAGAGTAATTCAGTTCAGTTCACTTCAGTCTCTCAGTTGTGTCCGACTCTTTGCGACCCCATGAATCACAGCATGCCAGGCCTCCCTGTCCATCACCAACTCCCAGAGTTCACTCAAACTCATATGCATTGAGTCAGTGATGCCATCCAGCCATCTCATCCTCTTTCATCTACTTCTCCTCCTGCCCCCGATCCCTCCCAGCATCAGAGTCTTTTCCAATGAGTCAACTATTCGCATGAGGTGGCCAAAGTATTGGAGTTTCAGCTTTAGCATCAGTCCTTCCAATGAACACCCAGGACTGATCTCCTTTAGGATGGACTGGTTGGATCTCCTTGCAGGCCAAGAGACTCTCAAGAGTCTTCTCCAACACCACAGATCAAAAGCATCAATTCTTCGGTGATCAGCTTTCTTCACAGTCCAACTCTCACATCCATACATGACCACGGAAAAAACCTTAGCCTTCATTAGACGGACCTTTGTTGGCAAAGTAATGTCTCTGCTTTTTAATATTCTATCTAGGTTGGTCATAACTTTCCTTCCAAGGAGTAACGATCTTTTAATTTCCTGGCTACAATCAGCATCTGCAGTGATTTTGGAGCCCAAAAAAATAATGTATGATACTGTTTCCACTGTTTCCCCATCTATTTCCCATGAAGTGAAGTGATGGGACCAGATGCCATGATCTTCGTTTTCTGAATGTTGAACTTTCAACCAACTTTTTCACTCTCCTCTTTCACTTTCATCAAGAGACTTTTTAGTTCCTCTTCACTTTCTGCCATAAGGGTGGTGTCATCTGCATATCTGAGGTTATTGATATTTCTCCCGGCAATCTTGATACCAGCTTGTGCTTCTTCCAGCCCAGCATTTCTCATGATGTACTCGGCATATAAGTTAAATAAGCAGGTGACAATATACAGCCTTGACGTACTCCTTTTCCTATTTGGAACCAGTCTGCAGAGAGTAATTAGTGATGTTCAAATGAGTTGTAAGAGGTACTGAATTGTTTTCTTTATAGATTCTTTAATTGATGGCTATTAACATTTGAGCTATTAATACATGTATCTTTTTTTAAAAAAAATTATTGTTAAAATGGAGTTCTAACATTTAAAAAATTTGTTAAACCAAATGATGTTCAACAGATTTCTTTTCAACTTGGCATGGCAAATATGATCAATTCCAACATGCAGGCTCCCCTGGAGGAGCACATGGCAACCCACTCCAGTAGTCTTGCCTGTAGAATCCCATGGAGAGAGGAGCCTGGCTGGCTCCAGTGCAAGGTGTCACAAAGAGTCAGACATGACTGAGCAACTAAGCACAACAACATGCAGTCTAACTACATTTACCAGAATTTTAAAGAAAACAGTTATGTTCTGTTGTTTTTATTTTTCTTTTTGTTGTTATTTACAGTGATGGAACTATGAAGTCTTGCATATATTAGTTGTCAGAAGAAGACACCATGTTCAACTAGAGACTCCACCCCCAAAGACCAATGACAGGAACCATGGTGCCAAGTTAATTCCACTTGTTGGATTATTTTGAAAGCTCTTTAAACTACCCTGCTTAATGTTCTACTAGCTGTGAAGTGACCATACTACTTAGAAATTTAAGCTAGCTGTTGATACTATGTTCAAATGATAAAGGTAAATCTAGATTTTGCTAACAAGACCTTTCCACTGATTAATCATCACCTGAATTCAAAGGGAAATTTCCTTATGAATTTAAAGGTAAAACTGGTTCTTTTCAGCATTCTAATAAAAAATATGATCAAATGTACCAAGGATGTCTAAAGCATTAAGGAAACAGTTTAGTAACAAGCAGAAGGCAATGGCTCCATTAATAGCAGAACTAAAGAACAAAGCATCTTTAAATTTTAACATAATGCACACTATCTTAATAGAGAAGGCAATGGCACCCCACTCCAGTACTCTTGCCTGGAAAATCCCATGGCCAGAGGAGTCTGGTAGGCTGCAGTCCATGGGTCGCTACGAGTCAGACACGACTGAGCGACTTCACTTTCACTTTTCACTTTCACACATTGGAGAAGGAAATGGCAACCCACTCCAGTGTTCTTGCCTGGAGAATCCCAGGGACGGGGAGCCTGGTGGGCTGCCATTTGTGGGGTTGCACAGAGTTGGACATGACTGAAGCAACTTAGCAGCAGCAGCAGCAACACTAACTTAAATTTTGAACAACAAAATTTCTACTTTTCCTACTCAATTAAAAACATTATTATTATATGCTTTCCAGGCCGAATTTTTTTTAAACTGCAATATCCTTTGTGAATGTAAGGAACTTTGAGGAAGCATATTTATTTTAATAGTCTTTACAGAATTTTATTGAAGCATGCTATAAGCTTTTTACTCAAATTATACTATGGACATTTTTGAACATAAGGAAAAGTCAGAATAATTGTACAGCAAACACCCATATAACAACCATCTACACTGTACAAGCAACATTTTATTATTCTTGTTTTATCACATATACAGGAGTTCCCCTTATTCAAGGTAGACATGCTCTAAGACTCCCAGTGGATACCTGAAATCACAGGTAGTAGCAAATCCTATATATACTATAGTTTTAACTATATTCACATACCTATGATTGGAGAAAGGAATGGCTACCCACTCCAATATTGTTGCCTGGGAAATCCCATGGACAGAGGAGTCTGGCGGGCTACAGTCCGTGTATCGCTAAAGATTCATATACGAAATTAGCAATTAAACGACAACAACATACCTATGATAAAGTTTAATTTATAAATTAGGCACAGAAAGAGATTAACAATAATAACTAATAATGAAATAAAACAATTATAAGAATATGCTGTAATAAAAACTATGTAGAAGTGGTCTCTCTTAAAATATCTTATTGTATACATTTAATGCTTTTTTCTTCTTAAGTGATTATCACACACTGTGGCCGTAACTTTTGCAGGATGAAGACCAACAGCAAAACTAGCATCAATTTCTTTTTCTTTCTTCACAATTTCATGGATAGAAGATTTCTCCTTCCTATAGATTTTAGTAACCTCTGTGTACACTTTTTTTCTTTCCATAAGTAGAGGAATTGCAACTTTTTGCTTAAAGGATGCCCTTCACAGCTTCCCTTTGGCATATCCAAATTGCAGCATCACTACTCTGTTGCTCTGGGGCCACTATTAAGGAAAATAATGGTGACTTGAACACAAGCACTATGATACCAGGACAGTTGGTTCTGTAACCAGTTCAGCTACTAATTGACAAAGGAGTGGGATATGCTTAACAAAGGGATGGTTTGCATACCAGGTAGAACAGAGAGGGCCAACATGAGATTTCATCACGCTCCTCAGAATGGCATGCAGTATAAAACTTATGAATTCTTTCTGTCAGTTTCCATTTAATATTCTTATACTGCAGTTGACCTTGGATAATTGAAACCCAGGAGGGTGAAACAGTGGATAAAGATGTGGTGGGGTGAACTACAGTACATATATGTTCATCTATTCATCTCTTTATCCATCCCATCACTATATTTCATTTTCAGTGAAGTTTCAGACATTGGTACTCTTCACCCTTAAACACGTCAGTATGCATATCACTAACGATTTCAACATTCATGCTTTTTTAATGGCAACGTCACATAAAATCAAATGCACAAATATTGAGTGCATCATTTGTGTGGCTGAACTGAACTGACTCCATTTTGTCAGCTCCATCTCGGACTCACAGTCCTGACCCACCTCCCTTTCTGTATGACCGAGCTTTGCCCATACACTAGGAATGTGTCTAAGTCAGGCAAATTCCCTATCAACTTTTACCCATGCCTTCGTCTGATATGAAAACAAGAATGCCTTTTGCTGATGCAGATGGTTAAGGGTCATGAGCCCTCTTGGGGGAGGAAAAACCCCAGTTCCCAGTGGGGCTAACCTGCTTCTCACTTGGTATTATTCTACTTTCATCTTTGGCCCCTTTAAGTCCCCCTCTACCCCTTTCCAAGTTGCAAAGTGCAGCTTAGAATGCCTCTGGATCATCTGCCCAATCCCACCTATATATAATTTACCCACAACAAACTTCTTAATTCATTTCATGGAGGTACCCGCTTCATTCTTCTGTCTCAAAGTTCCTTCTCAGTTTGCAGGATATTATTCAATATCTCTGCCTCGAACATCATTCCATGAATGCTGACAATCTAATATGATTTTTATTCACTGGCATTTGGATGGCATATAAATCAAAGTGAAAGTTGAAAATAAATAATATTATGCTATCAATCTGTTATTTTTACTCCTGGGGTAATCCAAATGTTTCTGTGGAAAGTAAAAGCAAATTTACTCTCAACCATTTAATTTAATCTGTGTATAGGTCATATTTACCATGGAACACTTAAGAAATATATAATAACCGCAAGTAGCACTCTCAATGTTTAATTATAATTTACATTTTTCAAATGTCATGAATTTAAATTCTAGAAAAATATATAGAATAAACTAAGTGCAGATTTCAGGGTTAATAAAGAATATAGTTTTTTTGTATAAGTGTAGACAGTACCAATTTAGTCATTCAGGAAAGGACTTTAATTCCTTGATAACTGTCTTGTCTGGGTTTTCAACTGATAGGGAACGCAGGGCCACAATGGTTTGAAATGACCAATTCCTGGCCAAAATATTTATTTTTTTAAATACTCCAAGGAATATAAAAAAGATGAGCCATTTCTGAATTGAATCAAATGAGACATACCTGGCAAAGGAAGACGTGTTTTGTAATTGAAATAGTGGCAAATATTTTACATTCTGGCAAAAAAAAAAAGAAAAACTCTTGTGAGTTCTTTACTTTCTGCATTGCCAAGTGTATCTGCTATGCTGAGGATGGAAGATTCTTATTTTGCTTCTTTTTAAGAAGGGATGTACACATGCATTTTCTATTGAATGACTGCATTGTCCAAAGGATAAGTACTCAGTTTGTCACAGTTGGAGGTTTATGCCCATTTGCTCTGGAAATTTGGCACTAGCTTTTTGTAATGTGTGATTACATTATTGGCTTTGATCCTCTGCATTCTACCAGGGTAGAAAGAAATTTGACAACCTGGTTTCAAACTACTTGTTTTTTAAGAAACTGAGGTTACAAGGGCATATAAATTCCTCAACAGATTACCTCTGCAGGTAACAACACAATCATTTCCAATCTCACCTGACTTCTGAGAAGGCTTTCCTTCTGTTCCAATGTTAGAATGCTGGTTGGGTCCCTTATCTTGCAAACAGCAAAGGCACAGACACCATACCATATGTAAGGTTTTACAGTTTTGCTTATAAATTTAAAATGTACAGATTATTTGTCACTTGTACAGTATTGTGCGAAGCAGAAAACAGGATATAAAAATTTTAGTGGCCACATTTTAGGTAGGGTCAAATGCATGCATATAAGAATGCAAGGAATTACATATAAATGTAAAAATTGAAAAAAGTATAAAGAAATGAAGGTTAAATGCCTTCACTGATGATTTAGGGATTTCAGACTGTATTTATACTACTTAAATTTGAACACAATTTATAGCCATTGAAACGTTAAGATAGAAATAGACCATATTTGCAAGTCTAGGCACATTTAAAATAATGAATCTTTAATCATGATTACTGTAATTTTTTTAAAGCTACTTCCAAACATAGTAGATCAAGACTGGTTTCCTTTTTTGAAACTATACATATCCTGGGCTATACCACTCTCTTAACAAAAGTGCTGTTACACTTAACATTACCTTCTTGACCACATGAACCACGGAAACAGGAAAAGTGAATATGGAGGAAAAAAAAGCAAATCCTCATTTCTTCCTAGTCACTGACCATTACATTACAATCTAAAGCAAGTTTTCTTCACAGAAAATCAATTAACAGGATTATAAAAATCTCACAAGTATAAGGACTTGTTCACTCCAAATCAAGTTTTTTACCTTAGGAAAACTGTTAACACATTAGTTGAGCTCAATATGATACACGAGTTAGTGGTTGAAATACCCACAGGTTCCATGCAAATCAGTTCTCTCTCTTCAACAGTGCCAACAGCACTTCTTTACTTTTGACTTTATAGAATCAACCAAAGGATTACACGATAAGAATTAAACCCACAATGTGAAGCCAAATATGCTGTTGGCAGAACACTCTGTCAGCAGTAGGCAGGATAACGCTCTTATTTAACTTGAAGGCCCCCACTTTTTACTCCAACCTGCTTCTCTGCAGTTTGAATCTAATATTAGCTTGTTCCTAGGGCAGGTGGTTTCTTTGAACTAGCTGGCCACAGGGAGGTAGCTTTTAGGAAAAAAAAAATAGGGGGGAAAGGGTGGAGTGGGACAGGGAGGAAGAAAAAGGAAAGAGGGAAGGTAGTTCCCACCAGACAGGGCACATACTTTACAGTTATTTTAGAAATATTTCGGTTTGAACTTGAACTATCTTAGAAAGGCCTTATTGTAAGAATCACCTCTTTTTTTTTTCATTTTAACAGTTAGAAAATCTTGAAATTCGTATCTACCATCTAATATTATGGTTATTTCTCTCAAATACCATGACAAATGTTGGTACAATCAAATTAAACAACTACAGGTATTCACATTTAATCTTTTCCATCCATCTCAATTTCATGGACTTCAGAAACTAGAGTTCTGCTGCTCAAGTTCTTATGCCTGTTCCTAGATGAATTCGGAGAATCCCATGGACAGAGGAGCCTGGTGAGCTGCAGTCCATGGGGTCACAAAGAGTCGGACATGACTGAAGTGACTTAGCAGCAGCAGCAGACGAATTCGGATAATCCTTAGTTGTGTAGCAAGGAAACTTCCTGCTCCTTCCCTGACATTCTAGTCACAGTCCCACCTTCAAGCAAGGCATGTCGGTCCACCTCTACTTCCATCTTCTTAGCTGCCTCTCTCAAGAAGGCAGTATCCCTATTCTTACTGATCAGAATTTGACACATGACGAGCTGGAATTTAGTTCTGGATTGGTCAGTTTCTCTGAAAGTAAAAACTAGGCCAGGGGATTCCTATACCTCCAACACATACAAGGTAGTGCCTCTAGTTTTGTGTTTTGTTTTGTTTTTTTTCCAAAAATGAAACTGTTTAGGATAAGAGCTGCCTATGTTTGCACTTTACCATCAGCCACTGCTGGTCCATTTGCCATCAATTAACAGGAAGACAGCATAAGGCCTTATTTCAGGTCCAGGCAGAGGAGTTGACGCTCCATCCAGCTATTGTTAACAGAGAGTCTTGTATTCTAGTAGGTATTGGATGACTATCAGAAATTAATAAATCAAGTGATTTGGTCACCATTTAGCTATCAACTCTTTGTATGTAAGTTGTGAAGGAAGAATGCCTAAATCTCAGCCTGGAAACCACAGCATCCAAAAATATAAAATATAAAAGCTGCAAGTCTAGTGGAGAAGGCAATGACAGCCCACTCCAGTACTCTTGCCTGGAAAATCCCATGGACAGAGGAGCCTGGTGGGCTGCAGTCCATGGGTCATGAAGTCGGACACGACTGGGCGACTTCACTTTCACATTTCCCTCTCATGCATTGGAGAAGGAAATGGCAACCCACTCCAGTGTTCTTGCCTGGGAAGTCCCAGGGATAGGGGAGCCTGGTGGGCTGCCATCTATGGGGTTGCACAGAGTCGGACATGACTGAAGCGACTTAGCAGCAGCAGCAGCAGCAGGTCTAGTAGGACTGATTTTTTTTTCCCCCATGCTACATTGAAAAAAAAAAGTTTTATAGACATTTATAGTACTTTTTAGCTTGAATGATGTCTGAAAGACAATGCTCTTACTTCTGCATTAGGAGCAATTCCACTGCAAACACCCACATTATTTAAACTGTCATCCACTGGGCAACCTAAGAAGATATAAAGGAGCAATATAGGTCAAATGACACAATGAGGCAACCCTCAATTGTGTTCAAAAGAGAGAGAGAGAGTGACCAGAGGCTCAAAATAGAGTCACTTGTGCTAAGCCCACGTCACCAAAGCAAAATTTAATATCTAACCTAACTGCAGCTTCAACCTCCATCAGGAATGTAACCTTTAACCACTCAACCTGGAATTACTTGGTCAGCACTAGTGAGATAATTTTCCCTACAGACTCCCTCCATTCCATTTAGGAGGGTGACCTTGCTTGAACCAATGAATTCTTTGTTCATAATTTCTTTTATCCACTTCCTTTCCATCTTTAAAAATCTTTCCTTTTCTGCAGTTCAACAAACTCATTTCTATCTGCTAGATGAGATGCTGCCTGATTCATGAATCATTTAATATAACCCATTTGATCTTTAAAATTATTAGCTGAATTTTTGTTATTTAAAAACTGTGTAGGAAAACAGCTGGTTTTAGAGCTTAACAGAGTACCGTATTTTAATCCCATGTAAGAGTGATTTGCATTTTAAAAAATAGGTGCTGATGGTGCTGTTGAGATTTATCAGAAAAATAGTTCTATGAAAAGACTGATTCAAAAAGAAATGGCAGACCTATCAGGTGCACAAAAGAAAAGAAGGCTGGAGAATTCTTTGGTATTATGCACTGCTTTTCCAAAATGATCAGGCATTAGAATTAAATAATTTTTGTTTTTCACATTTTAAGTCTGGATAACAATTTATTGTTTGGCATGTCAGTAAGGTAATAAGACAAATTTAAATAATTATACATGCAAATACATAAAGCTAATCAAGCAAAGAGAACTATATTTAAGCTTAACACATTTTCTTGAGTCTGAAAATTTCATAGGCATCCTTGCCCCTAATATATTCACATGGTCATTGAGATATAGTTTAAAATTTTAATTTGCATTGCAGACTTTAACCACATTTGCCAGCTACAGTATCCATTTTTATTTGTACTGTATCTTTCCTTTATTAATGCTTACTATGTGTCACTCCAGTGTTCTTGCCTGGAGAATACCAGGGACGGGGGAGCCTGGCGGGCTTCTGTGTATGGCGTCGCACAGAGTTGGACACGACTGAAGTGACTTAGCAGCAGCAGCAGCAGCATGTGTCAGTCACTAGCCTAAACTTTCTGTATAGGTGGCTTTATATAAGTAACAGCTTTACAAGGCACATGTTATTATCCCTATTTCTAGATGAGGAAACTGAAATTCAGAAAGAATAAATAACTTACTCAAGTTCAAATGCTGGTAAGTGGCAGAGCCAGAATTTAAACATCAGTTTGATTCCAAAGTCAATACTTTATTTATTTATTTTTTGTTTACTTTACATTATTGTATTGGTTTTGCCATACATTGACATGAATCTGCCCTGGGTGTACATGTGTTCCCCATCTTGAACTGCCCTCCTTTAACAAGAATATAATGTTAATTTTACTGAAGAGACAAGTTCATAGATATGAGAAATGTTTTTAATAGTGCATTTATAAACAATGACTACAGAGAGCAGTTGGGTATCCCACACACATACAATGAGCCAAGCAGCACTGAGGGAAGAGATCACAGTCAGAGATACGATGCCTTGTGAAATAAGTTAATAAGGGTTAAACACCGTACGCTTGATGAAATAATTTTCCTAAGGGCAACAGACATTAACAGCTGTTCAAGTCTTGTTCATGTCCCCATAGGCAAGTGTATCACTCCCTCAGTTATTGAGCACATGTGCCATGCAGTGCTCCTGTAGTTACTTTCATCTCATGGACACCAAGAGACAAAATAAGTATTCTTGGACATCAGTAAGAATGGCCTCACTTCATCCCTGTAAACATTCTCACCTCACAGTCACCATTTAGTGGCAAAATTATTTTCCTAAAAACAAACATTTTAAATGTTAATTTTCTGTCTAAAATATTACAGGAGCTTCCCATGGCACTTAGAAACCAGAAAGTTTAAACTGGTTAAACTTTCTACAAAGTTTCAGACCAATTTCTCCTTCCTGAGCTAGACTTCAGCCCTAGTAACTTCCCTTCTGCTGCCTTCCTTGACTCAGGGCCTTTGATTAGGCTTTCCCTTTACCAGGAATGCTTCATCCTTAGCAAACTTCTATTCAGCATCATCTGAGCTACCAGGAAAACCCAGTCCCATTACTTCAGGGCAAATAGAGTGGGAAAAGATGGAAGTAGTGACAGATTTCCTCTTCTTGGGCTCTAAAATTGCTGTGGATGGTGACTGAAGTCATGAAATCAGAAGTTATTTGCTTCTTGGCAGGAAAGCGACGACAAACCTAGACAGTATGTTGAATAGCAGAGACATTACTTTGCTGACAAAGGTCCATATAGTCAAGCCTACGGTCTTCCCAGTGATCACATATGGTTGTCAGAGTTGGACCATAATGAAGGCAGAATGCTAAAAAAATGATGCCTTTGAACTGTGATGCTGGAGAAGACTCCTGACAGTCCCTTGCACAGCAAGGAGATCAAACCAGTCAGTCTTAAGGGAGATCAACCCTGAATATTCACTGGAAGCACTGATGCTGAAGCTGAAGCTCCAGTGTTTTGGTCATCTCATGTAAACAGCCGACTCATTGGAAAAGTCCCTGATGCTGGGAAAGATTGAAGGCAGAAGGAGAAGAGGGCATCAGAGGATGAGATGCCTAGATGGCATCACTGATGCAATGGGCATGAACTTGGGCAAATTTTGGGAGATGGCGAGGGATAGAGAGGCCTAGTGTGCTGCTGTCCATGGGGTCACAAAAAGTTGGACACGACTGGGTGACTGAACAACAACATTCAGCATCAGGTCTGTCTTCTAAAGTTTAGAGAAGGTTCCTTGATCCTTGATAATCAAATCCCTGGTGCTTAGTCACTTCATTTGTGTCCAACCCTTTGCGACCCCATGGACTGTAGCCTACCAGGCTCCTCCGTCCATGGGATTTTCCAGGCAAGAGTACTGGAGTGGGTTGCCATTTCCCTGGAAACCTTGCAAAAAGGTTAAATACCCCTGTTTTTACTTTCATAGCATCCTGTCCTTGTCTTTCCAGGGCCTATATCAACTGCAGTGGGAGAAGAGGATGTGACCAGGCCTACAACTCATTGAAAGAGCTGTTCCAATAAAGTAACAATTACTTTAATCTCTTTACTCTATAAAATCTTAAAAAGTTTAACTTGCATGGGGGGTACAGAATCTGTTACTGCAAATTCCCACAATTTTACTGGTAGCCTCCATTTTAGGTGAAAATTTACTCATTTTTGTTTAAATTTAAATTTATTTAATTGGCATGGCCACTGCCATTATCAAGAAAAAAGAATGTGTTCCTTTCTGAGTAAATATTCTTATAATTTCTGATTCACTATGATTGTTTTTGCTAAGAATTATTAAAGTATTTCACATTATCAGTGTTAAAAGGAGATACGCAATATAATAAGATATAGTGACTAATACTGTTTGTTGAAACAATGAAATTACTCATTGGAAAAAGTGCCATTTGCCATAAGTGACAGCTTGTCAAGTTGACTGTCAATATGTTTAAAGAAAATACTCCTATAAAAAGGAAGTCACAAGGAACAACAGCAGAAAAACAGGAATCATATTTTTGAAAGTCAAATTTTTTCAGTGCCCTCAGACAGATGGAATTCAACTGTTACATTTAAAAAGCAATCTCATAAATTAAAAAAATGTATACATTTAATTAAACATGATTAAGAAACTCTAGAAAAGAAAAATTGAAGTGAAAAAATATATCTTAAAAAATAGTTAAGTTCCAGAGATGGAGAATGGTGATGCTTTCACATTTTGAATGCACTTTAGGTCATAGAACTGAACACTTTAAACGAGCAAAAATGGTAAATTTTAAGTTACATACATCATATCACAATGTTTAGGAAACTATTATCTAAAGTAACTATTATCACATAACCATCTGGAAACACATAGGCAGAGATTTCCAACTCAGATACAGTATATGTGAAATGCAGGCTGCTGAGGGGTTGAATGACAAGTATTGTCTTAACTTTTGAAAATATCTCCGGAGACAACTTTGGTTATGTCTCCTTTTCACCCCTACTGAGAATTGCTGTACTTAAACCATCATTACAGCCCACCATTATTAAAATCAAAGAGTTACTTGGTCTCAGTAAGTTTCATGTAGGCATCAGGTCTGCACTGAATTAAAAATTAAAAACCTAAAATACTGTTGACCTCATATTATTACAAATCACATGTCATATCAAATGAAGAAATGTAATTTGATTTCAAGATAAACCAAAAGAAAATTTTCAAAATTATGATTTACATAGAAAAAAAATTTTTAAAGATGGTAGATGAGTTAACAATTTTCCTTGCCACATTGTCATTAAAGAAAGCTGGTTCACATGAAGCTGAGTTAATTTTAAAGATACAGTAGAAACACACCTTTTATATCATCTTTTCAGTATCAAGAAACAAAGCACATGTCACTAATAATGCAGCCTTCCTCAGGCAATGAAGACAGTCGTGTTCAAGTTAAAGTACATTCTGATGGGGTTATGACCTTGGCCTCATACTTCAACACTGAAGTACTACCATTCAATAATAATGGTGTTTACCAGAAAGGACTCAAGAAAAGGAGTTTTGCAGTAGGAAAAATAAGCAAACAAATCCTAAACTCTACTGACTCTGCTCTATGCTTCAAACAATAATAATGAATGTGGTTGGTGGACCTGAGGAACCATGTAAAGAAAAATGATTCCAAATCTGAATCACAATTAATAAAAGATACCTGAAATATTGACAGCTGAAAACACAGAACATTTGGCTCTGAGTATCAGACAAGATCAATCCTTAAAATCCCTTGCGGATCTAAAAAAATTCAACTAGATGATCTGGGCTTCAAAACCTGGCTATCCCAAACATCGTCTGCTGCTCAGCTACATGGGAAATCTCTGATAATTTGGTTGAAATTCAGACACCTCAATCTCCACTACAAGCTGACTGGAGCACAATCACCATAGTGAACTCCCCAGATCTTTCCACAAAAATTCCATTTTGAGACCTGTACCTCTAGCACAGCTCTACTACACATGCAGATCATCCATTTACAGACTGTGAGAACTGGAGAAGGAAGGGCTGTCCTAGGCTGGAGGCGGTCTCCATCTCCAGATTGGGTTCCTGATTATGTCAAACCCAAACAGATATGTGGCCCTGGCTAATACATAGCTTGTTACCATTGGCTTTAAATGCACATTCATACATCACTAGTTTATACCTTCTTGAATGCTGACATAAGCCCTGATCACAAAAAGCCAGTGTTTCAGCAAGAAGTGAGCTCTCCAAGAAAGGTGAGATAGGATTTCTTGGAGCTATTTGCCCTCGAGGGTCAAGGTGTGTGCTCCATCTGCAGCTGGTCTCTGTGGCTATTCGAGATTTTATATTCTTGGCTGACGACAATTGGAAACATCATCTAATTTAACGGAGTGTTAGTGGGGAAGAAGTGTAGTCTCCACACTGAAGATCAGTCCATCAGAAATCCTCTAAAGTTGTACTTAATGTTTTCAATTCTACTGATAAGTAACTGATTTCACTTAGCTTTTTTATTAACTACTTGAAATTAAAAACTATCCATATTATCTTTTTCTTTTGCACTGTTCAAAATTTAGGGTACTTTTAATATCACTACTTAAGTTAAAAAATGAATATCCTGACCAAAAGATGTATGGAATATATTATTCTAATCATACTGATGAATGCTTACAGGGTGCTGTTGAATTGCTATTTATTTATTCATCACCCACTGTCTAGTTTAATCCCCACAGATTTAGAGTCCAAAACGTTTACAGATGAAGAAGAAAAACTGAGAGGCAGGGTATAGTGGCAAAGAGCACAGGCCCTGGGTAACATTGCTGGGGTCAAAATTTGTCTCCACCGTTACCTCATCAATCAAATAAAGACGACAGTGGCAATTTACTTCTAGTGTTGCTAGGAAAACATGATAACTTAGATATGTAAAGTATTTACAACACTTCTTGGTATATTATAGACATTTAAAAAACGCTAGTTTTAATTTACTCATCTCAGGTAACCTCATTAGTCCCAGGGCCAGGCTGCAAAGGGAAGTCTCTTGGGTTGTGGAGCATTAGGACTTACAGTTACACTGTATTACCTACATTTTCCCTAACTCACCATAAAACAAAATCAGTCTCTTTGTTATTAACTTCAATTAATGAAAAGGACATGATTTGAATATTTTCACAAAATTTATGTAGAATATCTCTTACTGAACTAAAGCATGATTTGCTATCTGCAGCAACATTGGAAACATTATCATATTAACCTTGTTTGGTTAGCTGGAGTTAATAATACCCAGTCTTTGCATAGTGTTTTATAGTTTCAAATTGCTTGAATAACAACACTGGTATAGGTGATAGTGATATTTTTATCCCTATTAAATAGATGAAGACATGAAGTCTCAAACATTGAAGTTAAAAGTTTGAAGTTAACATAGTGAGATTCTGAAGGAATTCATTTCCAATTTCACTTACCAAACGTTCTCTTTGACATAGAAGTAATAAGATCTAAAGTTGGTGGAATTATTAAAAGCTGTTTGGGAAATAAAAGGACTTCACGATGAGACTTGAGATTATCTAAAAGTATTCAATGGTCGATGGCTATAAAATGAAGATTGTATTTTTTTCCAATTATATATGACTCTCTATATTTCCTTGTATTTGTGCTGTATTTTCTGTTTGCCTATGTCCATTCTCTAATTTCTGTAAGCCTAGAGACCATGTTTACCTCACTTATCTTTGTGTACCCAGCACAGGGCATAGGTCTTTGCTGTCATCCCACTGAGATTCCAAGATATTTGTTCAGCATATCAAAAAATTAAAAACACTACAATTTTTTATCAGTCTGCATCACTGAGAATTATCTCATTCAAATTACCCTCCTATTTATTTTTCTGCTCTGCAGTTTTCTGGATATAGAAATGCAAAGTAGTATTATCTACTTCTGTTTGGTATATATCATGCTATAGTATTAGGAAAAATTATAATAGTAATAATTTTCCAATTGCTCACAAAAGTACCTAAAACTCATGTTCTCTTAACACACAACTGGCAAATTGTTTAATTATCACTATTTTATAAGAAAAGAAACTGAAGTCATATGGCTTAACCAGAACTTCACCTAGATTATGCTATTTCATCAGATTTTCCCTGAGTTGTTTGATAGGAACAAATATCCCCATCCTTCTATGTGACTAGAGTAGCTGTCCTTAACAAACTGCCTAAGAATTATTTTTTTTTTGTTATGTATTCAGCTTATCATTAGGCACTGTACAGATATAAATATTTGTAGAAAATGTTTTCAGGCCCTACAGGAGAAGTTTGTTGTCCATTTGAACACATAAGCTGTGCTCACACTGAAACGGAAATATCTTTCAAAGGTAACACACTATATAGCATGAGTCAATGAGGTACAACATAAAATTATATGTGTAATTCAAAAATGGAACTATTCAGCATAGACTGGTCAAAGCCTACACTCTAGAGCTGCTGTTCAAGATTTTACAAGGATAGACAAAATCATTGCCCAAGTTCCCTTCTGGTACATTCATTTTCTCCATTCTAATATAAAATAATCACCTCCAAAATATTAAATGATTTATGATTTTAATATACTTCTACAGAACTATCCGTACAGTCAATTTTCAATTATTAAGTCTGTTTTCTCATCTTCCTGGATCATTACATCACTCATTCAGTTCAGTTCAGTCACTCAGTCATGTCCGACTCTTTGCGACCCCATGAATCACAGCACGCCAGAACTCCCTGTCCATCACCAACTTCCAGAGTTCACTCAAACTCATGTCCATTGAGTCGGTGATGCCATCCAACCATCTCATCCTCTGTCGTCCCCTTCTCCTCCTGCCCCCAATCCCTTCCAGCATCAGAGTCTTTTCCAGTGAGTCAACTCTTCGCATGAGGTGGCCAAAGTATTGGAGTTTCAGCTTCAGAATCAGTCCTTCCAATGAACACCCAGGACTGATCTCCTTTAGGATGGACTGCTTGGATCTCCTGGCAGTCCAAGGGACTCTCAAGAGTCTTCTGCAACACCACAGTGCAAAAGCATCAATTCTTCAGTGCTCAGCTTTCTTCACAGTCCAACTCTCACATCCATACACGACCACTGGAAAAACCATAGCCTTGACTAGACGGACCTTTGTTGGCAAAGTAATGTCTCTGGTTTTAATATGCTGTTTAGGATGGTCATAACTTTCCTTCCAAGGAGTAAGCGTCTTTTAATTTCATGGTTGCAATCAGCGTCTGCAGTGATTTTGGAACCCAAAAAAAAAAGTCTGACACTGTTTCCACTATTTCCCCATCACTCATTAGGACCTCCCATTAAAAGAGAAAGAAACCCACACTCTCAGAATTGGCATCTTATAAACAGTTATTTTTAAAGGCTTTAAGTTATCTGTCACAGCAAAAAGAATCTGATGAGATGCATAAAACATAAATAATATGAAAAGTTTACTTTTAATATAAAGTGAATAACCATAAGAACTTTTTAATGAGAACATTCTGAGTAACAATATAACCATAATCTTCTACTAAAGATTCTTATTCTTTCAAAAATTCAGGTTAGGGTTGTAATTCCTTTCACGTATTTTCTTATGGCTATTATAAATCTAATAAAATTAAATTTTAGCAAGATAAGTTTTTTATACACATTCAAGCTTATTTTATATATAAGAACGCGATATGGGAATCAATTTCCTATTTCAAACTTCAAAATGACTTGACAACCTTGTTTCAAAATTCCAACCACCTGTTAAATATCCATATATAAATTTGATTTAACTTCTCATATGCAACATATACCCACACATATGAACATACATATAATTTATACATACACATATTAGTGTATTACTATGTTAATTGTATATAAATGGCATCTATCATGTATCTGTCTTAGCATCTTATTCTCTCTAATACAGCAAAATGGAGTCAGCAAAATCTAGAATCAAAATCAAAATCCTGATATATACTTTCTAACTGTGAGATTTTGGGTGGGTTTCTGAACCTCTAAGAGCCTTATCTTCCCTAATGGTTAAAATGAGAGCAATACTGAATTACTGCACAGATTAGAAAGAACATATGCAGTGTCAACTACAGTCTAATATAGAAAGCAAAATCTCATTAAAGGAAAACTCATTATCTTTATTGCTGTTGTTAGTCCTCTCCAAACATGCTCTTCCTCTTGACTTTACTTTTCTTGAGTAATATTATTACGATTCACCCTATCCCAGGGCTTAAAATTATCTTGAATAATTCACTTCCACATTAAATCAAAGGGAAATGTGCTCAAAGCACTGCTCTTGACCAAAGGGATACAACTGTGAACAATATACTCAAGGTCCGTACCTATGGAGAGCTTTCTTTCTACTGATAATTAACAGTCTTAAACAATTAATCTTTAATTCTATATGTGATAAGTACTAGGTAGAAGTAAATATAGTTTAGGCCCTGACCTTATCTGAGAGTCTGGGAATGCTTCCCTGTGGAAGTGGTATTTGAACTAAAATTTAAAGATGAGTAAAATAGAGGGGGACTTGGGGGGAAGAAGAATTCTAACAGAAAAGGGCACAGTATGTGGGACCTACAAACCCTATGCTTCAACTCAAGTTAAGTATTGATATACGCAAAATTCATGTTTTTCTGCTCCCAAAATCTGTGCCTCTTTTCTTTTCACCTGGACTATTAACCATACTGAAGATACTGCTATGTGACTCAATTATTTCCAGGAAAAAGTAACTTATTTATAAAGTAAAATATTTTCTTTAAAAAGGACTTTTAACCACACGAGCAAAAGATGATTTGGTAGTATGTGCCACTGTGAAGAGTCAGACACTTAGCGAATGAACAACAACTAAACAATGAACTTGTTCTATAATGGAAATATTCATGATTCATCAGATTCTTCTGCTAAGGTACTTCTACTCCATTTCAAATATCCATCATCTAGTTATAGTATAACATTCATTCAATTCAGAATCCATTTGCATTTTCTTTGCCAAAAAAATCACCCATTAGCATTCTGTATCACCTTTAGGAAACTGTTGGTGTATGACTGTGTCATGAGATTGAGCATCAGTAAGTAACTTTGATATCATCAGACATTGCTTTGAGGAAGACATTTTCAATACCATCAGAAACCCTTTCTCAATAAATTCTGCAACCTTTATCAAAATTAAACTATATTTTCCATTGCCAACACAACAAAAACAAGACAGATTCTGATTTAAATAAAAAAGAGTGCAAGTGGTGCTTTTTTTTTTTTTTAATGCAGCCACACTAAATCTATTAACCATTGGACGGTGATGAATTAGGGTTACACATAAGCACACTTAACCAGCAATCACTATCTATATCACTCATCTAAGAATATCCAGGATCAGGGAGTTTTACAAAGGCAAATGTAGTACAGAAATACTCATTCCAAACAGTTTTTAAATCATTTTCACTTTTAAATGAAAATCAATTCTTCCTTTTTTTACAATGAAAAAAATAGCACTGAACTGAGCAGTGATGATAATTTCTAAAGCCTTTTTAAAATCCTTTTCTCTCCTGTCACTGTGACACTGTATTTAAAGCCTTAGTGCATATATCACTGCTCCTTTTTCTATATACGCAGGCAGAATTTAATAAATATTTACTGGCCTATAAAATAAGAGGAGTGAAACAGATCTTAAGATTCCATATATTACTAACATCAAATGAGTTTTTATTCTTTTGGTTGAAATCATAACAACAACCCTAAGGCATATATGTTCAGCCTGGGCTGGGAAATGCAAAAGGTGTCAGTGATTCTCACATCAAAAGAAGAAAATTCCTTGAAGGAGGTGATCTTGAGTTTTGAAGAGCAAAGCTTCTTTTCAGGTCAGAGAGCCAAGAGAATTGTGCTCAAATAGCAGGATTCCAAATTGTCTTTCTTCATGATTACCATCTGATCTACACATTCTCAGACTTCACAGAGTGAAAACATGATCAGGGGTATTTATTTATTTGTTTTAAATAACACATTTCTTTTTGGTTGATGTAGAGTTGATAGAACTGATGATATTAGCCTAGTTAAAATACAATACTCCAAATTTTCCTAGTAATCACAAGAGTAAAGAAGAATTTAAAAACATAGGTATTCAAAATAAATCTAGATGGAGTTGATACAGGTTTCCCACCACAAGTTATACTTTTATTTTGAGAATTCAACAGCAAAGTTTGGACACAGCTTTATGGAAAAAGAGATTGATGACCTTTGTTGAGAATGCAAATTTGTGAGTGGAAAAGAACCAGTTTTTTTTTATAACCAGAGAAGACTTCCATGAAAACAAAAATCTGTTACTGATATACACCAAACATTTTATGGAAATCCTTTAAACTCTAAACATAAAAGACTGTATTTTACAAATTTTAAGTGTGAGTGGTAGGTAAAAAGAATATCATTAATCATTTCAAATAAATATTGTTTGGTGACAATGTTTTAGAGAAATTCACCATCTTCCTGAAAGGTTTGGTTAAACTTCTGAATGAAGTTCAAAATCAAGTTAAATACAGTGTTTAATATACTAAAAATGTTCATTAAGGGGAAAAAAAAGGGAAGTTAAATTAAATCCTCCTAAGTTTAATGATTCCAGAAATGACACAGATTGACTAAAACTATAAGGAAGTAATATCATTTAAGTATTTTCATGTTTTTGCATGTTTGGGGCTTTCTGAGAAAAGAAAATTAGAAGCTCAAAGAAACCCCTAGAGATAACTGTGTACATCTTCCCTGTAGCCATTAATGTATATTCCAAGGAGTAATATACCTAGGGGCTTTCATCTTTACTTCCCAAAGCAAAAATACAATAAATGAAAAATAATTACAACATGATAGATATCAATCCAACCATATCATAACTACTTAAATGTGAATTATCTAAGTGCACCAATTAGAAGACAGAAACTAAGTAGATAAAAAAAAAACCCAAACCATATGTAATCTACAATAAACCCACTTTAAATATAAAGACAAAAAATAAATTTGAGCAACATAGACTTCAGAACAGAAAATTATCAGGTAGGAAGAAGGACACCACATAATTATAAAAGAATAAATTCTCCAAGAAGGCATAGCAATCCTAAATGTGTATGCACCAAACAAGAGTGTCAAAATATTAATATAGAACATAAAACTAACGGAACTGGGAGGAGAAATAGACAAATCCATTATTAAAGTTGAAGGTTGCATTTCAACAATTAATAGATCAAGCAGGCAGAAAATTAGTAAGATATGGGGTTAGTCACTCAGTTGTGTCCAACTCTTTGTGACCCCGCCCGCCAGATTTCTCTGTCCGTGGGGATTCTCCAGGCAAGAATACTGGAGTGGGTTGCCATGTCCTCCTCCAGGGGACCTTCCCGACCCATGGATCAAACCCAGCTTTCCTGCCTGCATTGCAGGCAGATTCTTTACCAAGGAAGATATACTTGAGTTAAAAAGCACCATCAATTAACTTGACCTATATGACATTATGGAATACTGCATCAAACTAGCAGAAAACACATTATTCTCAACTTCCATGGCACTTTCGCCAATACAGACCACAACTTAAGCCACAAAATACGTCTTAACAAATTTGAGAAAATGGAAATCATATGAAGTATGTTTTCAGACTACACTGAACTTAAACCAGAAACTAGTAAAAGAAAAGTAAGTTTGAAAATATCTAAATATTTGGAAATTGAACAACACACTTTTAAAAAAACCATAAGTCCAAGAGTAATTTTTTAATATTTTGAATTAAATGAGAAAATAGAATATATCAAAATTTATGGGATACAGCAAAATCAGTGCTTAGAGGCAAATTTATAGCACTCATAACATGTGTTAGAAAAGAAGATCTAAAAAATGAAAAAGAGGAATAAAAGGAGTAATTGAAATTGAAAGTAGAACAAAGGAAATAGTAAAATTTAGAGCAGAAATCAATGAAATTGGAAGAAGGAAAACAGAAAAAGAAATTCAATACCAGAAGATACTTCTTTGAAAACATCAATGAAATTGATAAACTACTCGCCAAGTTAACCAAGAAAAAACAAGAGAAGACAAATTACCAGTGTAAAAAATGAAACAGGGTTCATAATTACTAATCCCACAGATATGAAATAGTAATAAAGGAATATGATAAACAACTAGATGCCCTGAGATCTGATAAATTTTATGAAATGGATCAATTCCTTTAAAGACATATACCATCAAAGCTCACACAAGGATAGATAGATAATCTGAACTAGTCTATACCTATTAAAAATTGAATAAGTATTAATGACTTTCCAATACAAAAGCACAAGGTTCTGATGTTTCACCAGTGAATTCTAGCAAACATTTAAGGAAAAAAAATGGTATCGATTCTCCAATCTGTATCATAAACAAAGGGAACACATCTTAACTCATTCTGTGAGGCCAATGGTAACTTAATATCAAAACCAGATAGTTGTTCAGTGGCTAAGTCGTGTTCAACTCCTCTGTCCTCCAACAAATCAGATAGACATTAAAATAAACAAAAATTATACATCAATATCTGTCATAATATATATGTCCAAAGCTTCAGTGAACTACTAGAAAATCAAACCCAACAAAGAATAAAGAGAATAGGATACCATGAAGAAGTGGGATTTATTCCTGGTATGCAATACTGATTCAATATTTGAAAACCAATGTAGTCCACCACATAAAAAGGCTAAATACCCCATGATCATAATGAGTTGATACAAAGACAGCATTTGACAAAATTCAACTGTCTTTCATGTTTAAAAACTCTCAGCAAATTTGGAATAGACAGGCACTTCCTCAACATGATAAAGAATATCTACAAAAAATCTGCAGCTAATATTATACTTAATGGGGAGAAACAGGATGACACTTTCCTCAAAGTATCATCAAGTCTATTTTTAGAATGAAGGATGACATTTGTAACAAGGGGAAAATAACATTCATTTCACTCTGTGAACTTTTCCATTTTAGGTTCTCTTTCCAAATTTTACTTTCAACAACTCTAACAGTGATTATCAAACAAAATAAAAATTAATGTAATTTTGCAGTGGATCTATTAGATGTGCACTGTGTACTAATTAGACTGTAAGCTTGAAAGTATAGTGTGATTTTTTTGTCTTTGTCTTTTGCTTTATAGCAGGCAGATATTCATGAAATGAATAAAAAATGTAGAGCAAAAGATTCTAAGCCATCATTTTTTATTAATCGGTTTAAATCAAATTCTTCATCTAAATAGATTGGATATATAAATATTTTAAACATAATATATTAATTTTCCTAAAAGTATTCTGCTAGCTGGGGAAATTACTAGTATTTTATCAATTTCCAGTTGTTTTTACCTATAGCATGCAATGTGTGCTATATTAGCATATGAATTGTAGATATTCTTAATATAATTATACATTTTGGTATTTATTACAGAAGTGCAAATTTATTCAAAATATTCTATATTAGAAGTATATAAGATATAAAAGTAATCAATTATGAATCTATCATTCTACTCCCATCTTAACTGTAGGAAAATCATTTTTAAACATTTGGTAGTTTTTCTTCCATATGATTTATATATATAGAAAAAAACTGATATTTAAAATTTTATTTTTATCACAATTTTACTGAGATATTTACACAGAGCACTGCAAAATTTTAAGGTATACAGCATAATGATTTGATTTATATACAACAAAAGGTTTAGTAAACATCCATTATCTCAAAAAGGTATAAATTATAGTAATTTTTTAAAAAATTTTTCTTCTGAATCATACATTATACATATTTTGTTCTGTTCTCTGGTAAATCTACTGGCATTAAAAAATTTTTTAAAATTCACATACTTTATGTTTTTTATAAGTAATATATTTGGAAGCTCACTGAGATGAAGATCCCCAGCAAACATTAATAATTCTATGAGACTTTCTAAATATTCACTTAACTAGAAGCAATTTTTCCTCATCCTTGTCTAGATAATATGATCCACAAACTTGCAGAAATACAAGTATATACCATACTTTCAAATCACACATTAATGAGGATAATTATAATGTAGAGAAAACAGTATTTTGTAATGGATTTTTAAAGATCTAGTGAAACATTACACGTCAGTAAAAATCAAATGTGATTGTCTCAGACTCTGGAAGAAAACTGTAATGGGAGAGACACTTTCTAAAACTCAATATAAGAAAAAAAAACTTCAAAGAAATAACGGATACTTCAAAGCAAATCAAAAGAGAATCATAAGACAACATACTATAAAAGTCCCTATTTGTTTAATTATTGCATTTCTTAGAAATAACTTTAATACCCTACAATACAATACATGATTTTAATTAACAGCCTAATATTAAGTATGATTGGAAAGTACACATATATGTTGAAATATTATGGAAAATATTAGTTATCTCCTTATCATATATGATATACATATACTAATGTAAACATATGATATATTAATATTTACGTAATATATACTATTAAATATTAATATTTATTTTCCTCTTTCTATATGGGCTTCCCTGTATGGTCAGACGGTAACGAATCTGCCTGCGATGAAGGAGACCCAGGTTTGATCCCTGGGTCAGGAAGATCCCCTGCAGAAGGAATTGGCAACCCACTCCAGTACTTTTGCCTGGAGAATTCCACGGACAGAGGAGCCTGGCAGGCTACAGTATATGGATCACCAAGAGTCATGACTTAGTGAGTAACTTTTGTATAGGTCTTCTGGATTTAATGCAAAAGAATAACACACTGAGTTTGGTGATAAAATGTTAATTAAGAGCAATCACCCATTTGTAGAATTGTAGAGCTACACATATTCTTATGTATTTATTAATAACAAATATTCTCATTTCATAAACAAGGAAACTGCAGCAAAGGGGTATAATTTACCAAAGAATATAGAAATCCAAAAAGCAACCTATTTATATAGATGTTTAAATTTTCACTCATTTGTAACATCAAGATTATGGTAATGATGAGTGTATTGTGCCAGTTATAAAGCTCTGCTTTGTCAAATTCACAACTCTCCACTGAGTGACATGGACAGACTCTGATGCTTGAAACTCAAATAAGCACCCACTGTGAGAACTTCGGCTATGCCGAATAACAGTAGTTCCAAGCGCCACACAAAGTGTTATTAATACATACACTGCTCCAAGTAAGAATCCTGGAAGCTTTTCTCTGGAAATTCAGACCGGTTTTCAAACTATTTTCACTGCCTCACCCACTTAAAAACCAGTGTGGCTTTCAGATTTTGTGTGTGTGCTCAGTAGCTTCAGTTGTGTCCGACTCTCTGCGACCCCATGGACTATAGCCCACCAGGTTCCTCTGTCCATGGGATTCTCCAAGCAACTCACTGGAGTGCCATGCCATCCTCCAGGGTATCTCCCAGACCCAGGGATCGAATCTGTGTCTCCTGCATCTCCTGTACTGAAGGCAGATTCTTTACCCACTGAGCCACATGGGAACTCGACTTTGAGCTTACCTGTGTTCAATTCACTTCATATTTTTTATGACTATTAAATTAGGTAATTTTTATAAATCACTTGGAGTTTGGTATAAAATAATAGCATAGTAAACACTAGCTATTATTATCAATGTTATGATTATGATGACGTTTGTCATGATAGCAAGCTAGTAAAGCATGATACTGCACATCTTCAATGAGACTTTGTAGAGAAAACATAACTATAGGTTTGTTTTGTTACAAACAGAAAGGAAACCTGTGTATATATCTACACATATAAATATATAGATATACACATACAATATATACATATACACATACATTTAAGATTTTTTATTCATTAATTTGTATTTTAACTTTCTTCATAATGATTTAAATATAAACAAAGAAACACAGAAATGTAACTTTTTTAGACTGATGGGCTTTGTTGTAGCAGAGTGTGAAAAGATCATTGATATGATTTTAGATTCAACATTACAATTAACATTTAATAAGTTGCCAATGGGATCAACTATATAGTGAAAGATAGTAACTAATTCTTTTTGATAAGAATGCCCAAGTATATACAGAAGTAAAAATATAATATAAAACTTACATAATGTTAAAAACATCAATGTAATTTCTAAAATACATATATTTATGCCTTATAGGAACATGTTACTCATATAATATATGCATTTAAGTACCTCATAAGAAATAGCAGTATTAAGAGATTTGATTATCCACTTTCAATACCATAATCTATTATACAACATGCAAACAAATTATTTTATTTGATTAAGCCACTTCTATGTATAATTAGAAGCAGAAAAAATGTACACACTTAGGAAAGGAATTTTCTCTAGACCTTCTTAACCATCTCATGCAAAAGGAATAAATTTTTGAGGATGGACGGTAAAGAGTCAATGACAATCTGTATTATAAGTTTGTGACTGAAGCTGACCTCACTATGTGGTTATTTCTCCTAAATGACGTATAACTGAGATATTTTTTTTGTTCATGAAATAAATATAGTGGGGAATTGCTAGAGGTTTAGCTAAGAGTAATAAAAGTTCTCCTTGTCCTCAATTTTTTCAATCTTGAAAGATAGATGAAACGTGAGCTATTACCAATTTATAAAATACTTGCTGAAAATGATATAGAGAAGACAGTGGTAGAAATTGTTATTTACTAGAAAGTCTCCACATGGATATCACACAACAAAAATCAGTCAAAATGAGGGAAGAACTACTATTACCTGGAGGTTTCTTGAACTTCTCTCTGTGGGAAACCCCTGGGTTGAGGACAAGGCATGGAATTTGAGTTCTCTAGGAAGTGGGAAGCAGCAGAAATCCCAATGACCAGTTCTAGCAAGAATAAAGAATGTCATGATGTGATAAAATGAAGGATAAAGGTTAGCTGTTATCATCTAGTCGAGGAGAAAAAGACGTGGATGAGGGGAAGCCAGAGAGAGAATTTTTGTGGTTGACATGAATGTCAAACTTTGGGCAGATCTCAGGATTTCTGGGTCGGTTTCTAGATGTAATGAAATCTAGCATATCTATCTATCTATCTATATATACATACTTTAAAATCAGTGGATTCAGTTTTTTTTTTTTTATGGTTGGGGTTATGTGGAGTCATAGTTTATAACTGGGTTTTATATATAAGCTAACCCAAAGTACTTTAGGAATTAGATGAAGGAAATTCTTTAAAGCTGAAATCATCTTGGAAAGTCTCACAAAAGAGCATGAAAGGTTAAGCAGTATTTATTTCAGTAGGTGGAGATGGAAATCGTCATGCTATTTACGGGGAATTCTGTCAATGAAAACAAAGTGAAATTTTACAGGATGAATTTGTGTAAGTAGATTATATTTCAAACATTCATAAATTTAGTAATATAAAATGTGGAAATGAAAGGTTATCTGTTGCCATTTCTTAGAGAGCCCTAAACTGCAACCATCAGAGTTTCAGATGCTGGACAAGGGAGCCTCACAAAAAGGATATTTTTTAAAAAAGATAGTGGCTCAGTTGCTAAAGAATCCACCTGCAATGTGGGAGACCTGAGTTCGATCCCTGGGTTGGGATGATCCCCTGGAGAAGAGAAAGGCTAGCTACTCCAGTATCCTTGCCTGGAAAATCCCCATGGACAGAGGAGGCTTGTGGCCTACAATCCATGGGGTTGCAAAGAGTCAGGACACAACTGAGCGACTTTGACTTTGATAATGGTAATATTTAGGAAGGCTTGAAGAAAAGCAGAAATTAAGACCAAAAAAAAAGTTTTGTAACACAGGCAACAAAGCAAAAAGAATTAAATGTCTAAATAGGGTGATAAAATACACTGAAAAGCAAAATGGAAAAAAATTTAATACACATTTCTTCAAAAATAACTACCAAATATTTAAATTATTGTATATTAATCCTATTTGCATCAGGACTTTGCATGATAATTCATAGAGATACTAGCAGTAAAACATGGCAAAGTTAAATTTAATTTTATTAATTATTAATATATTGTTTATTTTCACCTAAAAATTTTGCTTTTGTGGTATAAAACTAGTTGATACTTGTTAAATAGTGCCTAAAAGAGGGCTCTGTGTTCTGACTGGCATATAAACCCTCGTGTTTTGTTTTTTTTTTTAACTTTGTTAAAGTTAAAGAAACCATGATTCCACTGCTGTAACTCACTATAAGTAATTAACTTCTACTGAAACTGTGACAATTTTCAATGGCACCACTCAAAGTCAGCAACAGTTAAAGAAATTAAAGTCCAGTTCAGAAGTCAAGTCATATTAACAGAATATCCACGGTTGAACACACACAGGTTAGGGTTGGTGCTAAGTGCAGGAGACTTAAGCACACAGACACCAAATTTTTCTGCTGTTTAGACAGAAGAAAAATTAAGGGAAATAACAATGCAATTTAAGTTTTCTCATTTAAGTCTCTTTTCATGCACTTAGAAGCCAATTCCAATCTCATATGCCATCTAATGTTAGTATCTTAGAAGTCTGTTTCTTTTTCTCTTTTTTTCCCCCACAAATTCGAAGGCAACAGATTCTCATAGAAGACTTAACTGGCAATGATGTGATACAGGGATCCTTTTTCTTTCCCTTTAAGCTTCTATAGGGAATGGGCAAATTCCTTTCTGGAAAGATTGTTCAGATTTAAAGGTATTGCCAAATAGAGAAATCAACTCAAATGGTTTCTGAATAAATCATGTACCAAACTCTAGGCTTAAACCCCAACTTGGCCTTAACTAGAAAGGAAAATTGCAAGTATTTTAAATAAATTAATCATAGTAAACTAAATAAAATATTTACTTTCTGATTTAATTTCTAGGGAAAATATCAATTAAAGAAATTATGCCAAATAACTGCAATTTTTCTATTGATGTTCTTTCTTTCCTTTCCGTCGCTCAGTCGTGTCCGACTCTTTGCGACCCCGTGGACTGTAGCCTACCAGGCTTCCCCGTCCATGGAATTCTCCAGGCAAGAATACTGGAGTGGGTTACCGTTTCCTTCTCCAGGGGATCTTCCCTATTGATGTTAGGTGAAGCCAAAATATATTAACCTTGAGATCTATTTTTTCTGATTTTTCTTTTTTTACAAATTCATAGTTCTGATGGTTTCACCTGCAAATCAGAGAAATATTCTACTAAAAAAGCATTTAAAATAAAAGGGGAAAATGTTTCTCCCCCCACTCTCGTTTGCCCACAGTTCAGAAATAAGCACTTCTTTTAAAAATCAATTATTACCTCAATGGTTGAGGATTTTTTCTTGGTTTGAAAATATAAACAGTATCTTTCAGTTCAGTTCAGTCACTCAGTCGTGTCCGGCTCTTCACGACCCCATGCCAGGCCTCCCTGTCCATCACCAACTCCCAGAGTTTACCCAAACTCATATCCATTGAGTGGCTTATGCCATCCAACCATTGCATCCTCTGTCATCCCCTTCTCCTCCTGCCTTGTATCTTTAAATTGTATTAACGGTGAAAATTTATTGTACTCCCAGAACCTACAACTTCTTTTTTCTCTCCAGTCAATTATTTTTTGGGGGGTTGGGGGCGGTTCACCAGGCATCACAGGGATCTTTGTTCCCTGACCAAGTATTGAATGTGGATCCCCCTGCAAAAGAAGCCCAGAGTCTTATCCTCTGGACCGTCAGGAAATTCCCTAATCAATTATTTTACTCACATTTTGTATTAATTTTACCAAAACATCTGACATTTTCATTCTACTTTGTAACTTAGGGTCTTCCATATATTGCAGGTGGATCAGTTTTAAGTTTTTAAACCCTATAATAAGGGCATTTACAGTCTTATTACTATGTTCCAATGATTTTTATATAGCAGCAAGTTGTATAAGTAAACCCATAAAGCCAGAAATGGAAGAGAAATTTTCTCAAAATCAGGGACCAATAGAACTTGTAACTTTCTCACATCCCTTTACCTCTATTTTCTGAACAACTGAAATCATTTATTGGAATCTCAGCTCACCTTCATCATTCATTTCCTTGAGTAAAATTGACAAAAAAAATTAATAAGAAGATTGGATAATAGAGTGGACTAAGATAAGCAGGTGATGTGATTGACAATTTTGAGGAAAGTTTCTATAACTTTAAGCAAAAAAAGACAACAGATATAAAAAGTAAAAGGGAAGTAAAGAGACATGGGAAATAAATAAAGGAGGTCTATCCCTTATGCTATAGTTTCTTTGTGGGAAACAAATAATAGAGGCAACACAGGAGAGAAAATAATTGGAAAAATAACATTAAAACTCCCCAATAAAGAAAAGCAACAACTTGCAAACAAATGGTTGGCTTGATGGAGAATAAAAGAAAACACTAAGGAGGAATTCAAAATTGCAAGACAAGTATTTTATATCTAAAAAATATCAAGAACACTGAGCAACTTTTCAAAAGAGCCAAATGAGGAAAATGAAGTCTGTGATGGAACAAGAGTCAGATATCTTATCATTAGTATTGGTTCATAGAAGACTGGGGAAGCACTACAGAACACTGCAAGTATCAGTGATTTTGCAGTCATAGTTCAAGATCTACCCAAAGTATCAATCATTAATGAAACCAAAATAATATTTGAACATGAAAGTACTTACAAAGCTTAAGCCCACAGACTCTTGACATCAATTTTTATCAGAAAATAATTACTAGAGTATTAAATAAATATTAAATGCATTACCATAAAATATTTTATCTAGCATTTGCAGAATACACCCTGAAATGTCAGTATTGTACATTCTTATAGTAATAAACTATAATTTTGCTAAAGCACAGTTGTAAGTTGACTGACTATTGATCACATAACACAAAGCTAGTTTAGTCAGAGTTTACCAGCACAATATCCAAAGCCATACTGCCAGACTATTGAGCTGTGTGACTTTAGATAAGTTTCTCACTGTCTCAGTTTCATAGCTATAAAGTGGGCCTTACATGTACTACATGGTATATCAGGATTTGTTGCCAGTGTGATTATGACTATTTTTTTTTTTGCCTCTTATGGGTGTGAGGCATTTTATAATAAAGAAGCTGAAATGGGGAGAAAAACTTTTGAAAGAGGAAGAAGTGAATTTTTTATCATTTTAAGTTTACAATACATTTTTGTGTCAATAAAAAGATTCAAGCAAAATATCCATTCTTATGAACTTGTATCATTTCAGGTGCATATTTGGTAATAAGGTTCACATTAGTTTCCTCCCCAAAAGCTGATTTTCACATGATACCATATGAGCCAAGCCTCACTACTGCATCTCCATCATTAAATACTCAATAGCTGCTGAGTGAATAAATCCTAGCAGCTGTTGATTAGCAAATTTATTTGCAAGCTTATTGGCACTCTACAACTTATTCCTTGTACTGTGAAAGGTACTTGAAACATTTACTATGTAGTGTATAAAAGTCAATATTCTTGCAATAAGTTTGTAGCTGTTCACTCTTTTCACTAAAAGACTACTGATTTCCTCTGGAGAAGGAAATGGTAACCCATTCCAGTATTCTTGCCTGGAGAATTTCATGGACAAAGGAGGCAGGCAGGCTACAGTCCATGGGGCTACAAAGAGTCGGACATGACTGAGCGCACATGTACAAACATATATACATCCTGGTTTCCATTCATAAGAAAGAAAGAGCAGAAGAACAGACAGAGACTAGATAGATGAGGTAAAATAAGTTATTTACCATGCCCTCCTCCAGGGGATCTTCTCGACAACACGTCTCCTATGTCTCCTGCATTGGCAGGTGGAATCTTAATCACTACCGCCACCTTGGAGGCCTCTAAAATAGGTTCAGTTCAGTTCAGCTCAGTTCAGTAGCTCAGTCGTGTCCGACTCTCCGCGACCCCATGAATCACAGCACGCCAGGCCTCCCTGTCCATCACCAACTCCCGGAGTTCACTCAAACTCATGTCCACAGAGTCGGTGATGCCATCCAGCCATTTCATTCTCTGTCGTCCCCTTCTCCTCCCGTCCCCAACCTTTCCCAGCATCAGAGTCTTTTCCAGTGAGTCAACTCGTCGCATGAGGTGGCCAAAGTATTGCAGTTTCAGCTTTAGCATCAGTGGTTCTAAATTAAAAATTCCTGTCTTGTCTTAAGTGATCAGATATATACTCTGAAGAGAAGGCAAACAGAGATAACAAATTTAAAAGTCAAAACAGTGGCCAGAGGTAAATATCCATTTCTCTAATGTCTGTTAATTCTTATATTATGTAAAACTACAAACAAGCTGTATACATAGATTCTATTAACTAAGCTACTAACAAGAATGCCTTACACAACCAGAAATGAGTAGGAAGCTCACAGATTTTATCAGGTTTAATATCATAAGTGGTCTTTATTATATGCAGAGCAGTGAATCCCCCCAATAAAAAAGATGGGCCCAGGTCTAATCCCTGAAACCTGTGAATATCTTAGTTTGCATAATAAATGTAAAGGACAGAAACAGTATGGAACTAGCAGAAGCAAAAGATATTAAGAAGAGGTGGCAAGAATACACAGAAGCACTATATAAAAAAGATCTTCATGACCCGGATAACCACAATGGTGTGATCAGTCACCTAGAGCCAGATCCTGGAGTGCAAAGTCTAGTTTGACTTAGGAAGCGTTACTACGAACAAAGCTAGTGGAGATGATGGAATTTCAGCTGAGTTGTTTCAAATCCTAAAAGACGATGCTGTGAAAGTGCTGCGCTCAATATGCCAGCAAATTTGGAACTCAGCAGTGGCCACAGGACTGGAAAAGGTCAGTTTTCATTCCAATCCCAAAGAAGAGGAATGCCAAAGAACGTTCAAACTACCTCACAGTTGCACTCATCTCACATGCCAGCAAAGTAATGCCCCAAATTCTCCAAGCCAGGCTTCAACAGTAGGTGAATTGTGAACTTCCAGATGTTCAAGCTGAATTTAGAAAAGGCAGAGGAACCAGAGATCAAATTGCCAACATCCGTTGGATCATAGAAAAGCAAGATAATTTCAGAAAAACATCAACTTCTGTTTTATTGACTATGCTAAAACCTTTGACTGTGTGGATCACAGCAAACTGTGGAAAATTCTTCAAAAGATGGGAATACCAGACTACCTTACCTGCCTCCTGAGAAATATGTATGCAGGTGAAGAAGCAACAGTTAGAACTGGACATGGGAAAACAGACCCTGCTTATTTAACTTATATGCAGAGTACATCATGCAAATTGCCAGGCTGGATGATGCACAAGCTGGAATCAAGATTGCTCGGAGAAATATCAACAACATCTGATATGCAGATGATACCATGGTAATGGTAGAAAGTGAAGAGGAACTAAAGAGCCTCTTAATGAAAGTGAAAGAGGAGAGTGAAAAATTTGGCTTAAAACTCAACATTCAAGTAAAGAAGATCATGGCATCTGGTCCCATCACTTCACGGCAAATAGATGGGGAAAAAATGGAAACAAGGACAGACTTTATTTTCTTGGGCTTCATAATCACTGCAGATCACAACTGGAACCATGAAATTAAAAGACGCTTACTCCTTGGAAGAAAAGTTATGACCAACCTAGACAGCATATTAAAAAGCAGAGACATTATTTTGCCAACAAAGGTCTGTCTAGTTAAGGCTACGGTTTTTCCAGTAGTCACGTATGGATGTGAGAGTTGGATTACAAAGAAAGCTGAGCAGTGAAGAGTTGATACTTTTGAAATGTGTTGTTGGAGAAAACTCTTGAGAGTCCCTTGGACTGCAAGGAGATCCAACCAGTCAATTCTAAAGGAGATCAATCCTGAATATTCATTGGAAGGACTGATGCTGAAGCTGAAGCTCCAATACTTTGGCCATCTGATGCAAAGAACTGACTCATTGGAAAAGACCCTGATGCTGGGAAAGTTTGAAGGCAGGAGGAGAGGGGATGACAGAGGATGAGATGGTTGGGTGGCATCAGCAACTCAATGGACATGAGTTTGAGCAAGCTCTGGGAGACGGTGAAGGACAGGGAAGCCTGGCAAGCTGCAGTCCATGGGGTGAACCAAGAAGTGGACGTGACTGAGCAACTGAATTCACTTGAACTGAACATGACAAATGGGAATTGTTTGCAGATGGAATTAAGACTACCAAACAGTTGAACTTAACATAAGGAGATTATCTTGGATTTTGAAGGAGGGTCCAATGTAATAGCAGTGCAAACTTGCTGAGTTGCTTCTGTCATGTCCAAATCTTCTGTGACACCATGGACTGTATAGCCCACCAGGCTCCTCTGTCCATGGGGTTCTCCAGGCAAGAATACTGGTGTGGGCAGCCATTGTCTTCTCCAGGGAATCTACCCAATCCAGGAATTCAACCCACCTCTCCCCATCTCCTGCACTGCAGGGGGGTTTGGGGGATATTTTTTTAACCACTAGCACCACCAGGACACCCCAGTATAATAGCAAGGGTCCAAAAAAAAAGGGACAAGGGAGCAGTAAAGATCCAATAAAGATGGCAGAATGTGGAGCTCAAGGCTGATGTTTCAGCCTCTGAAGATGGAATAAGGAAACTGCAAACCAAGGAAGGCAGGCAGACTGTCAAAACCATAAAAGACAAGGAAACAGATTTCCCCCCACCCCACAGCCGGCAGAAATAACTCAGCCTTCTAATAACTTGATTGTATCCCAGTAAGACCCATTTTTGGATTTAGGATTTCAAGACCTGTAAGATGATAAACACGTGCTGTTTGGGGCCACAAAGTTTGTGGCATTCAGTTATAGCAGCAACAGGAAACAAATACAAGGTTTATTAGATTTTGGTAACTGGGAGTGGAATGCTGATTTAACAAATAATCTGAAGATTTGGAATTGGGCAGTAGACAGTCTACAAGAATTTTATGGACCATGATAGCAAAAGTGTCTGCCATTTGATGCTTTTTAAATACTGTCATTCTCTTTTTCTTATAAGTAACTCTAAATAAACTTTGAACTTTAATGCTAAAAAAAATATTCTGTAACTAACTAGTATGCTTTTTTATCTTTATGTATATTATGAGCTGTTTAATTATGTTTTCTTCTTTACCTTGTTTGCCAAAAAGCTCATGGTTAAATTTTTATTCAGCTAGAGTAACCATCTTTAGCCTTGATTTTGTAGGAAAACTATGTTCTCTTTCCATTAGATGGCTCTTGTTTTATCCTTAATTTAATTGGCCTATTATACTTGGTCATTTATATGTAAATTACAGAAAATCTTTTCTAGAAGTGGGAAAGCAGGAAAACTAACATAGTTCAGCACCTACACTCTGTTCCAGAAACAAAGTCATTAAAATGTGTCTACAGAACAGCTCTTATTTTCAGTCTACAAAAGAGAAAACCTCCAAAAGCCTCAGGTCTTTGCACCAGGACTGCCTGCACTTCAATCAGAGCCCTTACTCAAGTTACCTAAACCATCCAGCGTTGCTAAAGATGAAATGCAGAGGTTAGCTGGTAATCAAGGAAAACTTTATTTTCCCTTTCTCAGCCCAAGATTGCTCATTAGCAGTCACCTGAAGATTTTCTCACTCCAATTACCATTTAGAAATTCTCAAATTTAAAGGTGAAAGATTGCCAAATAGCTCTGAAATTAGAAGAGCCTACTTGATGGACAGGGAGGCCTGGCGTGCGGTGATTCATGGGGTCGCGGAGAGTCGGACACGACTGAGCGACTGAACTGAACTGAACTACCCTCTTCTCTGAGAATTACCACCCACACAAGGAATGCCCTATAAGCCAGACCCCTAGTCACAGTTGATGGGCACAAGAGATGAACACCTAGCTCTAGTGCAGCTAACCAGATGATTTCTGCTAGGAATTAAAAACTCAGACTTAGTGACACCACTTAGCAATTCTCAAATTATGGTTTGACCTACTGGAATGTGATCTTGACAGCAGTAGAGAAGTCAGTCTCCCACCTAATGTGAGTAGCAGAGAGCCAGTCCTCAGGTGGGATCAAAGCAGTTGCACAATTAGAATGCATTTGCTTGTTCAGTAGTTGTCTCTCTGCTGCTATTCAAAATATAGTTGTGGGACCACTATCAATAGTATCACCAGGAAATTTTTAGTAAAACACTCTCAGGCCCCATGGCTGAACCAGAAACTGTATTTTTAATATGAACTCCAGGTGATTTTTTTTCACAATTAAAAGAATATCCACATGTAAAATAATGAAATAGGACCCCTTCCTCACACCACACACGAAGATTATCATAAAATGAATCATAGACCTAAATGTAAGTACTAAAACAATGAAACTCAGGAAGAAAATATAGGAGAAAGTCATTGGGACCTTAGGTTAATCAGTCTTCTTAGATATGAATTAAAAGTACAAGAGAAAATGAAATACATATGATCAACTTCATCAAAAATTAAAATTCTTATGCCACAAAGACCACCACCCAGATAGTGAAAAGACAGCCCACAGGATGAGAAGACTTTTTCAAAACATTTATTTAAGGGACTTGTATCCAAAATATATAAGGAACTCTTAAAATTCAGCAAGAACACAAATAACCCAATTTAAAGATAGCCAAAGCATATGAATAAGAACTTAGCGAATAAACACATGAAAAGTTGTTCAACATTATTTGTCATTGGAGAAATGTAAATTATAACCATAATGGCATATGATGTCATAACCACCAAGATGACCATAATCAAAAAGATTAACAACACATGTTGGCAAGGACCTGGAGAAAATGGTACATTCATATAATGCCAGTGGGAATGAAAAACAGAGCATCTTCTTTGGAAAATTCTAGCAGTTCCACAAATGGTTAAATATAAAATTACTCTATGAATCAGAATTCTCTTCCTAGGTACATAGCAAGAGAAATGAAAACATACCCCCACATAAAAACTTGCACAAAATGTTCATGGCAGCGTTATTGACAACAGCCAAAACAAAAAATTGGAATCAGCCCAAATGTCCATTAACTGATGACAAGATAAATAAAATGTGCTGTATCCATACAATGAAATATTTCACAATATAAAGGAATGAAGTACCATGGATATATTATGCTAAATGAAAGCCAGTCACAAACAAAACATTGGTTCCATTTGTATGAAATATCCTTTATAGTCAAATTCATAGTGACAGAAAGCAGAATAATGGCTGCCAGGTGTTGAGGGGAGGGGAGATAATGGCTGCTAATTGGTTAAGAGTTTCTTTTCTGGGTAAATAAAATGTTCTAAAATTGTTCATGGTGAAGGTTGAACAACTCTGTGAATATACTTAAAAAAAAACAATTACTGAATTGTATACTTAAAATGGGTGCATTGTACAGCGTGTGAACTACATGTTATTTCTTTTCTCTTTAAAAAAATAAAATCTTTCTTGCTCTGTGCTGTAGTTTCTGTGCCTGGCTCAGAAACATGGTTCTCAATAAAAATGTGTTGAATACATAAACACATGAATGATTAAATGAAAGAGACCAGGTAGCCTCTGAGAATAGATTGAGAGTTCTGCCTTAGCTACCGACATCACTCCTATTCCACGTTGTCTCCTTTATTTTTTTCACTTTCTCTCCTTTAAATCCCTGCCTATGTTTTCTAACTTTAGATTTCATAGTATAATCCAATAACATATCATGATTATGAGCTTTCATTAAGCATTTCTGAATTGGTTACTCATATATATCATCTAAAGCTACTTAACTACTTAATCTAGATGACACCTTTAAAATGAAAACCTACAGTTGATCCTAGAACAACATGGGCTTGAACTGCATGGGTCCAGTTATATGCAGATTTCTTTCTCTAAATATATACTATAGTACTACAAAAGCTTCCCAGGTGGCTCAGTGGAAAGAATCTGCCTGCCAATACAGGAGATTCATGTTCAATCCCTGGAACGGGAAAATTTCCTGGAGAAGGAAATAGCAACTCACTTCAATATTCTTGCCTGGGAAATCCCATGGACAGAGGAGCATGGTGGGCTACAGTCCATGGGATCTCAAAAGAGTCTGACGTGACTAGATGACTAAACAACAAATAGTACTACACAGTCCTAAAGCTGACTGAATCCAGCATCCGCAGATGTGGAATGGTAGATACAGGACAACAACTGTAAAACTATATGCAAGTTTTTCAGTACACAGATTTTTCACCATGTGGACTTTTTGATTGTGCAGAGGTTGGAGGGCCCTCAGAGGATGACCTCTGCCAAGTGTACCTGCAGAGACGTGACTGTGCACTTAGTGAAGGAGTGCTATCTATCAACCAGGTGTACAAATGCCTTCACTTGTTTTCAGATACTATTAGTTACAAAATGAAAGATTGTCATACATTCATAAAAGAGCCACCATCCTGCTTTTCATGAGGTTACAATGAGTATTTGTTGTTTGACTGATGAACTAGAATTCTTGGACTTATAGGAAAAAATTTCGCCTCAATTTGTATCTGCTATCAGGAACTTCATTATAAAATGACTAAAATGGAAATGTATAAAGTACCCAATGGTTTACTAATTATTCAGTCCTGATCCACTAATACATTTTGATACCAAATATAATGTTAAACAAATGTTGTTCAGAACTGTTATGTTAATGGGGAAACATCTGATTGAGCAAGGCCGGGTAAAAAAAAGAAAAATTTCCCAGAAGGAAAAATAAGTCCATCCTATATTACAGGATCTCAAATCAACAATATAAAGTGATTCTCTAGAGTTTTCCTTGGTGCTCTGAGTACTTGAGAAATTTAAATATAATGAATCATTATTCAAAAATAAATTCAAAATATTAAGTCAAAAATAAATTGTTCTATACAGAAAATTTCCCTGACTTCCTGGGTGGCTCAGACGGTAAAGAATCTGCCTGCAATGCAAGAGATTCAGGTTTGAACACTGGGTCAGGAAGATCCCCTGGAGAAGGGAATGGCAACCCACTCCTGGTATTCTTGCCTGGAGAATCCCATGGACAGAGGAGCCTGGCGGGTATAGTCCATGGGGTCTCAAAAGAGTCAGACACAACTGAGCTACTAACACTTTCACTTTTACTTTCATATAGAAAACTACTTATTTCTCTTCTGAAACTCATTTGCACTTAATATTGACTGAAAAAAATACAATTAAAGATATTTTATTAAGGAAAAAATGGTAATAAAAAGCTCTGAAATCAAACATACCAATTAACAATGTATGATCAGAAACAAAATGTATCCTAAAAATGCCTGAGAGTTTGAAGTCATAATTCAACAAGTGTTCACACACAAAAGAACTTAAATATGTTAAATGGCACAGACATTTAAGCTAAGGTGTTTGTTTCAAACCTAATGAGGATTTCATAGCCTTTTAAGATTTTCTTTTATCTATTTTCCCTCATCACTTACCATTAAAGCTTAACAACTGAACAAAAGCAAACAAAAAAAGTAAGTTCTCATCAAGCAACTATGAGGGTGAGGGTGGGATGGTTTGGGCGAATGGCACTGAAACATGTATATTATCATATGTGAAACGAATCGCCAGTTCAGGGTCGATACATGTTACAGGATGCTTGGGGCTGGTATGCGGGGATGACCCAGAGGGAGGATAAGGGGAGGAGGGAGGTGAGAGGGGGGTTCGGGAGGGGGAACTCATGTACACCCAGGGCGGATTCATGTCAATGTATGGCAAAACCAACCAATATAATATTGTAAAATTTAAAAAAAAAAAAAGAGTTTATAGAGATTAGGAAGAAAAAATCCACCCACAACTACATTCAAGTACTATGGCATTTGGAACTGGATTCCTAATATAATCTCTTATTTAAGAAAGTAGAGAAGATTTATAGCAGTGGGAAAGGAGCATAATAGATGCTGATAAAAGGCTTCTTTCAGTGAGAAAGTGTCTAGCCTAAGAAAAAAATAAGTCAGACGTCACTGGATATTGTAAATTCCCGGTAGGAAAGCTTCCTTACAATGCCACACCTAGAAAGGTGAACAAAGAGGGTGAATCTATCAGAAAAGGTAGGAGAAACTGAAGCCAAGTATGAAAAGCCCTTTAAGAATCTACTACAATTTATTTTGAGGGGGTCTCTCCCTTAGGCAATCTGGTTAATGCCTTGAAATATGTAGGTGGGAAGAAAAGAGTGAAAAAAATTCTTCAGAAAAAGAAAAAAAAAAGAAAGGATAACTGCTTCATCCCAAATAGTACTAAGTTAATTTCTTCTCCAGGGATCCTCCCAACCCAGGGATCGAACCCAGTTATTTCACATTGCAGGTAGATCCCTTACCAGTTGAGTCAAGAGGGAAGCCCAGGAATACTGGAGTGTGGGGCCTATCCCTTCTCCAGCAGATCTTTCCAACCCAGGAATTAAACCCATGGTCTCCTGCGTTGCAGGCAGATTCTTTACCAACTGAGCTATCAAGGCCTAGTCATTCAGATGGAAATATTTTCTGCAAATTAACTGTTTCTTCATGTGGCTAGTAATATTGTATCAAAAATCTCTGAATATTTTAGCATTAATAACATAACATTATTTAAAAAAATTCTGTTGTCCTATTCATCAAATCATTTATTTACCTCAAGCTTGTAGAGGTGGACTCTTCAACATATATTCTCTTACCATCTGAGAAATGTTCAGTTCAGTTCAGTCGCTCAGTCGTGTCCGACTCTTTGCGTGCCCTCTTTGCACGCCAGGCCTCCCTGTCCACTGCAATAATACACTTTTTATGCAAAATCAAATATATGTTCTAATATCTTAAGACAAAAAATAAATTGTAATAATATATTATTAGTATAACAGGAATAGTATAACAAAATAATACAGTATTTTATATTGTATTATTTAACCCAGAAAACATCAAAATAGGAAAATTTAGGCAGTACCTTTTTCTATATATTCAAAAGCACTGAAGTTGACAGAAACAATTTACATTTTCTTAACCAAGCGTCTTAATATAAATACACTACAAAAAAGGCACTCTTCAGGCCAAGTGTTTGCTGCTTATAAAATAAGATTGCATTTGTCAAATGGTAAATAAAAAGGAGACTGTTTGGGAAATAATTAATAAAAGAGCTGCATTTGTTAACCATTGTCAGTTCTGATTTCCTTTCTATGACAACATAATCACTACCACATAAAACCCATGACTGAAAAATACAGAAACTAAAGTTTTAGTTAGACTGCAATAGGACAAAAGGTATCTAACGTTATATGAGCACAGAAACATGTAAGTGTTTCAAACAAAACTGAGAAAATGTCCTAATAAGAAATTACCTACTCTGCTTAAAAAGAATTTTTGCATAACGGATAACATACATTAATCTGGAACTATGATCTCTCTAAAGCTCCTGTCTCCACAATCCCCACACTGTTTCTCCCCATCATGATGGAAATACGGCTCACAGAATGGTTCTCACTGTGTTACATTCACATTGGCAATTTAATGTTTAACATTTGTTTTACATGCTTATTGGCTGATGTACTCTAATAAGACCATACATGGCATACCAGTCAGCGGGGCTGAGGAACAGGTACTCTTCCCACACATTCCATCTCTCTATCTGTTAAGGATAAGGTAGCGTAAGGGCCAAATAGCCAGAAACTTTTTCTGGGCTATGGTCCTGACTGGCTTTTGGTGAGATATCATTATGATTAACTTATTGTTAGGTTTTTTGCCAGTTTGTGGCCAATTAAAATGACACAACTCACTAGAGTCCTTAGGCACATCCAACCAAATCACTTTGTCACAACTGAGACCAGAATCTCACTGGCAATCCCTAACCTATTTTGAGCATTCTCTGCATCAAATTCCTCATCAATACTGATACTCTTAGTTTTCACACTTAATATAATACCTCCAAATTAAGTAGAACTGATAGAAACAACATTTTACTATTGAATCAGCAAATTATTTACTTATTTCTAAATTACTGATGTAAAGGCAATAGGAAAGTTGATTTATGCTCATACTAAATATGAATATTTCCTTTTAACTTTTATAACTGCTAGTAAAACTCATTAACTTACTAGCAGAATTAGAATCTTAACTTGACAATAAACTTACTTTAAAAGTCCCAAAACCAATCACGTTAATTAGAATATTGTCCAAACTTGTTTCTTACCACATTCTTTCAGTTTTCTGGGTAGGCGATCACTTGATAATAAATACAGACTAAACAATGGAATGTCACATATCACTGATAATGAATAAACTAGAGCTACACATACCAACTTGAACAAATTTCAGAAGTACAAAGGGTCAAACAAAATTATGTTGTAGAATATGTACTTTATCATCTCATTTACACCAAGTCCAAAACAATACTACACAGGGTTTAGGGATTCATATTTATGTTTTTAAAAAACTATTTTTTTTTAGGTAATTAATTTATTTTTTATTGGAGGCAAATTATTTTACAATATTATATTGGTTGGTTATTTAAAATGCATGGCATGATGAACACCACTGTAGCTACGTCTAGAGGAAAGGAAAGATGATCAGGAAAGGGACAGAGAGGAGGGAATTTACCTGCTTTAACAATACAGGTATCCCCTCTTTTCAAAACTTCACTTTCTGTCACTTTGTCCTGCATTAGCATCTGTTCTCACTAAACAAAAGAAAACTGAAGAGGATTTTCACTTTTATGCAAAAAGGCAACAACCAAAAACAGCATTTAGCACCTGTTTTGTGGCAAACTTACAGAGGGAGCGCATGCACCAAAGGAGCAATCGCAGCACCGTCAAGGTCCTCCTCCAAGAACTACACCGAATATTTCACCATCAAACCTCCATAGCTGTGAACTGTGACTGCAAGCATCTATGCTTTATTTTGATTTATTCTGTGTATCTGTTAGCAGGATGTGTCCTACAGTAATTGCTTCGTAGCTTTATGACTTTTTGGCTTATAAACATTTTCATAGAAACCTATACTTTGGACAGTGAGGAAACCTGTACTTTATTACCTATTCAGTGAGATAACTACATGTGTGCTTGAGTATGCTCTAAATATTGCATAATATATTATTTAAAATATAATAAGTGTTTTGAAGTGGTATCCTTCAAATTAAACACATTAATCATTATAAATCAAACTATGTGATGCTTCCTGGATAGAACTCTTTCATTAATGAGCTATATAAACACATATAACTAAGTAAAATCACACAAATTTAAAACGTTTTCTAGAACTTGACAGAACTATGAAAGATCACTAGAATTTGTTCTAACCCTATATATTTTACATTTTCCAAAAGATGTTCTTACCAAAACATTGCTCCAATGATCCTTTACTGTATCCCATTCATACTTCAGAGATTTTCTACATGATTTGCAACTTTGGTGATGCTATGCAAGCCAATCCTCTATTAATTACACAAAGTAAATAAGATTTTTTAAAATGTATATACCTTCCATTAAAAAGGCTTTCCAAATTTAAAAATCTCAAGCATTGCTTTACATTATACAACACTAAAGTTTTGAAAAATCAGAAATAAAGGAAAACAAGCAGCATGAAAAATGAAGAATATAGTAAAATTCAGAAAACACTCTAGTGTATAAAATATTTTAGAAAGGTTGGATCATTATCCAACTGGTGTATCACTCAATTCACCCTCTATAACTTTCCATATTTTCCTTTCCTTTTACATTGTAACTTAGTACTGCGTATCACTCCACATGCTTCAGCCAGAAACTACAGGTTAGAAACAACGGCAGCAACAACAAATCAAGAAATGAAGAAGTTAAAATATGGCAAATTAAATCTTCTATGGAGCCTATTTGTCACGTACTTTTGTTCCTATTTAATTCAAAATGTTGAATAGCAATTCTTTGAAAATATGATTCTATAGAAAAGTAAAATTTTCTATAGTGATTTTTATCTATTACATCTGTATCTATAGATATATTCACATATAACTCCCTGAAAAACACATGGCTCATATGTTAATTTCACACTGTTGAAGCAGAATCCACTAGACCATTATCTATCCTTCTTACATGAAATGAGAAAAATGGTACATGGAATACTTTGTGCCAGGAACATCTGTCCTCAGGGGTGATGTAAAGACAACATGTGCACTGAAAGTTACAAATTAAATAATTTCAACATATTAGCAGATCATAATGTATAAGTTGTTCATGTTTATTTTATTACACATATAATGTTAAAATTAAAAGACAAATATGTAAATTGTTAACCTTATATAATTAGGAAATTGATTTTCTTTTATCCTCAACTCAACTAGGAATACCATATTTTTATGGTAAAACGGCTATAAGGGTCAAACAAGTAATACAAATGAGTTAAGCAGGTGACATTTAATATGGAGTGATGGGGACAAGGGCAAGGTGGAAACCCTTTTTTAATCTGCATTAGGATAATAAGGAACATTGTGAAAGTTCATGATATGGGCAAAAGTTGTACTGGGTATGCTGTCAAGAGCACTCTTCTGAGTTATATCTGCCTTTCATTATCTTTGAGTTATCTTAACAACTCAATTGTGGAAAAATGATTAACAGGTAAATATGATTCTTTTCCTTAGAAATGTAAATAAAGAGTGCTTCTTAGAAATGTGATTGATAATTGCCCTGTGGATAATGAGCAATTCTGCATCTATTTCTAACTTCATTTCAGAATTCCTAAAGACTTCATATGGGTTTTACTTTGTTTCATTGATTCTCTTTTTAAACTAGTTTTAACATCTTACTAGTTTCCTCATTAATTAATGAGCTAAATAAAAATCTTGACTCATGATCTACTTACATTCATGAGTCATATTATCTCTTTTGAAATTAATTTTAATTGAATCTATATACCAATGGACAAATAAATCATATCAGGAAAACTCCACCTAAGAATTCTGGAAAGGTTTATTAACGTGCAACAAGTATAAAATACCTCTACTTAACCAAGTAATTGACCAAACATGGTATTTTGTATCATTTATCTACCATTTACCTGAAGTTTGAATGATAAAATGATATATGTTTTATAATCAATCATAAAAAGCTAGATCAAAAATGCATGTCTGTTTAGCAAGCAGTACCAGAATTTAAGAGCATGTTTATAAGAGGACAAGATTGGTCACAATAATCTCAAAAATGCTTTTTAATACAGATACTCTGAGATTCTTTACTGCTGTCACTTGCACAGTTTATGAAACAACAGAAGATAAATAGTTTGTGCCCTTCTCCCTTGAGAATAAGACTATCAAGGTTAACGCCCTCCATAACCTCAGTAAGCAATAAACAGCTTTGCTTCAATAGCAGGTTATTTAGGCACTATTTTCCAGAAGCTGTGGCTTCCCTGATGGCTCAGATGGTAAAGAATCTGCCTGCCATTTGGGAGACCTGGGTTCGATCCCTGAGTTGGAAAGATCCCCTGGAGAAGGGAATGACAACCCACTCTAGTACTCTTGCCTGGAGAATCCGATGAATAAAGGAGCCTGGCAGGCTACAGTCCATGGGGTCGCAAAGAGTCAGACACAACTGAGCAACTAACACTTTCACTTATCCAGAAGCTATAATTCAACACTATTCAGTTGTAAAGGATCTGAAGTTCATTAACTTATTAACTATATATCTAGCTGAAGAATGATTTAAATAACTGAAAATAATTTTATAAAACTTTGTTGGTTTTATACTTTTATATATCTCTGTGATTAATTTCTGAGATGACCAATACTCCTACTTCTGAAGTATAATTTATGTTTTCTGATTACCTATTTGTTCACATTTTCAGCTTACCCCTCAAATTTAAAATCTAACTTGCCCAGTATTACATTTCCTAAGTCATTCAGATTACTAGCAAAGAAGTACAATATATCTTTATTTTATATATTAGAAAGCTCTGAGATACATAAGAGTTTTAAGAATTATCATTTGATATCCATTTGGTTTTCAAGGAATGCTACCAAATTTAATTTTACATACAAAGTATAAATAATGAAATATGATTATAGCATATACTTTAAATGATCAAAAGTTTTGGATTAAAATTTTACAATAAATTTTATGTACTAAAATATATGTAAAAGTCTTTTTTAAAGGATGGCTCCAAAAATTCCTTTTTGATTTATTAAACTCAAGTATTTATAGTGAAAAGAATGTAAGAAAGTTTCTACTAGAGAAACATAGTAAAAACTCTTTAAAGTCAGTTTTGTTTCTTCTGACATGAGCAATATCTGCAAGCCTTATTCTTTAGATGTGCTTCCAATTTGTGTCCACATATGGCTATTTACAGTTAGATTTAGGGATTTCTCTTGTGGCCCAGTGGTTAAGGTTCTGTGCTTCCAGTGTAGGGGTCGCAGGTTTGATCCCTGGTCAGGAAACTAAGATAACATATGCTGCTCAATGCAACCAACAAATAAATAAATTTAAATCACTCTAGTTTCTCAATGGCAAAAACCACAAGTTAAGTGCTTAAAAGCTAAACCTAGTTAGTGATTACCCTACTGGTCAGCAGAGACAGAGAATACTTCCATCACTGCAAAAACATCTACCGAACAGTGTTATATCACCCCATATTATCAATATACAATTTTGGCAAAAAACAAACAAAAGTCAATATTTTCATCATACATATCTGTTTATCCAGTACTATTTCATATATTCAAAAAGAGAGCCTTATATAGGGTTATGTAAAGAGATAATTTTCAGTAAAACATAATCATGACTCATCCAGATACATTCAAAAATGAGTATGTGTTCAAGATTTTACTCCTACTCATTCAATGAAGAGACCTGGCACATGTAATAAACAGTTTACATTACTATTTTCTAGAGATATTTTCCTTGTGGTTTCCATGGGGACTACACTACATAAAACATAGTGAAGTTGTAACACGCTGTTTGAAACTATGTTAATTTGATAACTTCAATCACATCTACTCCCGGATATTAACCTTTCTCACCACACACAAAGACATGTTAATTAAGTGAAGAGATGGAGGTGTTAGCTAATACTTACAGTGGTAATCATTTTGCAATATATACATGTATCAAATTAACAAAATACACTTAAGTTTACATAATGTTATATATCAATTATACCTCAACAAAGCAGGAAAAAATCTACCTTCTTACATTTCTGCCCACTACTTTATGTTACTGATGTCACAAAATACATTTCTTCATTGTGTGTATCCATTAACAAGATTTAGTTACCTTAATGTCTATTTTAGATTCTATATCAGAATTAAAATTAATTTATGCACCAGTATTACAATACTACAGTATTCTATCTTTGTCTATATATCAGTGTTTACATTTACTAGATAGTTTTACATTTTCATACAGTTTGGTGTTGCTATCTAGCATCTTTTTCTTTTTTAAACAACTTAAAGAATACCTATATCATTTCTTATAGGGCATGTCTAGTGGTAAAGAACTCACCTCTCTCAAGCTTTTATTTATCTGGTAATATCTTAATTTCGCCTTCATTTCTGAACCACAATTTTGCCAAATATAGTGTCCTTGTTTAGCAGGTTTCTTCCTTTTAGCACCATGAATATATCACTCCATTCCTTTCTAGTGTCCAAGGTTTCAGCTGAGAAATATGCTGATAATTCTAAGAGTTTCCTTGCATGTGGTGAGTCACTTTTCATTGACTGCTTTCAAGACTCTGTCCATGGTTTTGAACAATTATACTACGTCTTACTGTGGATCTCTTTGAATTTATCACAGTTGGAGTTTGTTGAGCTTCCTGAATATGTCCATTTCTTTCCTCAAATTTGGGAAAGTTTTATCCATTATTTCTTCATATCAGCCCTCTGCTCTTTTGTCTCTTTCTTCTCCTTCTGCCAAAATTTATGGACTGGTCCTCTTGACTCATAGCTCAGATGGTAAAGAATCGGCCTGCAATGCAGGGGACAGGGTTCAATCCCCGAGTCAGGAAGATCCCGTGGAGAAGGGAATGGCAACCCACTCAAGTATTCTTGCCTGGAGAATTCCATGGACAGAGGAGCCTGGCATGCAATGGTCCATGGGGTAGCAAAGCGTGGGACATTACTGAGCAACTAACACTTTCCGTTTTCCCTCAAGATGGTTCAGTTCAGTTCAGTTCAGTTCAGTCCGACTCAGTTGTGTCCGACTCCTTGCAAAACCATGAATCGCAGCACACCAGGCCTCCCTGTCCATCACCAACTCCCGGAGTCTACTCGAACTCATGTCCATCAAGTCAGTGATGCCATCCAGCCATCTCATTCTCTGTCATCCCCTTCTCCTCCTGCCCACAATCCCTCCCAGCATCAGAGTCTTTTCCAGTGAGTCAACTCACTGGAGGTGAGGTCGCATGAGGTGGCCAAAGTATTGGAGTTTCAGCTTCAGCATCAGTCCTTCCAATGAACACCCAGGATTGATCTCCTTTAGAATGGACTGGTTGGACCTCCTTGCAGTCCAAGGGACTCTCAAGAGTCTTCTCCAACACCACAGTTCAAAAGCATCAATTCTTTGGTGATCAGCTTTCTTTAGAGTCCAAATCTCACATCCATACATGACCACTGGAAAAACTATAGCCTTGACTAAATGGAACTTGTTGGCAAAGTGATGTCTCTTTTTTAATATGCTGTCTAGGTTGGTCATAACTTTCCTTCCAAGGAGTAAGCGTCTTTTAATTTCATGGCTGCAGTCACCATCTGCAGTGATTTTGGAACCCCAAAAAATAAAGTCTGCCACTGTTTCCACTGTTTCCCCATCTATTTCCCATGAAGTGATGGGACCAGATGCCATCTTTGTTTTCTGAATGTTGAGCTTCAAGCCAACCTTTTCACTCTCCTCTTTCACTTTCATCAAGAGGCTTTTGAATTCCTCTTCACTTTCTGCCATAAGGGTGGTGTCATCCACATATCTGAGGTTATTGATATTTCTCCCGGCCATCTTTATTCCAGCTTGTGCTTCTTCCAGCCCAGCGTTCCTCATGATGTACTCTACATATAAGTGCAATAAGCAAGGTGACAATATACAACCTTGACGTACTCCTTTTCCTATTTGGAACTAGTCTGTTGTTCCATGTCCAGTTCTGACTGTTGCTTCCTGACCTGCATACAGGTTTCTCAAGAGGCAGGTGAGGTGGTCTGGTATTCCCATCTCTTTCAGAATTTTCCACAGTTTAATGTGACCCACACAGTCAAAGGCTTTGGCATAGTCAATGAAGCAGAAATAGATGTTTTTCTGGAACTCTCTTGCTTTCTCCATTATCCAGTGGATGTTGGCAATTTGATCTCTGGTGCCTCTGCCTTTTCTAAAGCCAGCTTGAACATCTGGAAGTTCACGGTTCACATATTGCTGAAACCTGGCTTGGAGAATTTTGAGCGTTACTTTACTTTGATGGTATAACTATATTAGATTCTCTTCACTTTTCTTCCTTCTTTTTTCTCCTCTGACTCAATAGCTTTTAAATGACCTGTAGTTTAGTTCACTGTTTTTTTTTTCTTCTGCTTTGTTAAATTGTTGTTGAATGTTTCTAGTGAATTTTTCAATTTAATTACTGTATACTTCAACTACAGAATTTCTATTTTGTTTGTTTCTTAATACTTTCTATCTCTTAATATTCTCATCTGCTTTCTGCATCATTTTCTTGATTTCATTTAAGTTTTGCCTGTTTTTTTTCTCTCAGCACATCAGGCAATTTAAGATGATCATTTTGAAGACTTTCTCAGGTAATTCATTGATCTCTGTTTCTTTACAGTTCATTTCTGGAGATTAAATTTGTTCCTTTGATTGGATTATGATTCCGTGTTTCTTTGAATGCCTTGTGATGATTTGTTGATATTTCCACATTTGAAAAAAATAGCCACCTCTCCAAGTCTTTATGAACCAGCTTCACACAGGGGAAGACCTCTACCAATTAGCCTAACAGAGATTCTGAGGACCTCTCAAACCTTTCCTGAGAATCTAACTTCTCTAGGACAGTGTGTATAATGCCCCAGTTAAAGAGCTTTTCCTATTTTACTTGAGAGCCTGTAACCTCTTCCTCCTTCTGGTGTCTTTTTGCAGTGCTACAGGATGTGAGAGTTGGACTGTGAAGAAAGCTGATCGCCGAAGAATCGATGCTTTTGAACTGTGGTGTTGGAGAAGACTCTTGAGAGTCCCTTATACTGCAAGGAGATCCAACCAGTCCATTCTAAAGGAGATCAATCCTGGATGTTCATTGGAGGGACTGATGCTGAAGCTGAAACTGCAATACTTTGGCCACCTCATGCGACGAGTTGACTCACTGGAAAAGACTCTTATGCTGGGAAAGGTTGGGGGCGGGAGGAGAAGGGGACGACAGAGAATGAGATGGCTGGATGGCATCACCGACTCTGTGGACATGAGTTTGAGTGTACTCCGGGAGTTGGTGATGGACAGGGAGGCCTGGCGTGCTGTGATTCATGGGGTCGCGGAGAGTTGGACACGACTGAGCGACTGAACTGAACTGAACTGAACTGAATAGTCCCTCTAGTGCTTTAACAAGCGACACTGCTTACTTATTTTTTTTAACTTACATGATTTTAGTTTTAATCATATACTTTTTATTGAGGCAATATTGGTCTATAACATTAAATTTTGTGTGTACAACATATTTTGGCTTCTGTATACACTATAGTATGTTCACCACCAAAAGCTTAGTCTCCATCAACCAACATATTGTTACTTAACAATCTTTATCCATTCCACCCTACCCCACCCCTCTTTCCCTCTGGTAACTACTACTCTGTTTTCTGTATCTATGTGTTTAATTTTATTTGGTTTAGTTTGTCCGTTTATTTTTTTTTATTCCATATATGCATGAAATCACACAGTATTTTTCTTTCTCTATTTCACTTATTTCACTTCAAATAATGCCTTCACAGTCCATTCACATTGTCACAAATAGCAAAATTTCATCTTTTTATGGCTGAGTAGTATTCCATCATATGCATGCTGAAACCAGTGTTAACAAGTGTATGGCCTATGTTGTATTCTAAGAAATTTACGGTTTCAAGTCTTCAGGTCTTTAATCCATTTGAGTTGATTTATGTGTATGGTATAAGATGATGGTCTAGTGTCATTCTTTTGCATGTGGTTGTACAGTCTTTCCAACACCATTTATTGAAGCAACTATCATTTTTCCATTGTCTATCTGTGTTCCTTTGTCATAAATTAATTATCCGTATTTATGTGTTTGCTTTCTAGACTCTCATTTCTTTTGCATTGATTCATGTGACTGTTTTTGTGTCTATACCATGCTCTTTTGATTATTACAGCTGTGTGGTATAATTTGAAATCAAGGAGTGTGATTCTTCCAAATTTGTTCTTTATTTCTCAGAATTGCTTTGGCTATTCAGGGTCTTTGGTGGTTCTATATAAACTTTAGAATTTTTTTCCTATTTCTGTGAAAAAGGTTATTGGGATTTTGATGGGGATTGCATTGAATCTGTAGATTTCTTTAAGGAATATGGAAATTTTTAACAATATGAATCCTTCCAGCCCATGAGCATGGAATACTATTTCCATTTCTTTGTGTCTTCTTAATTTCTTTCAACAATATCTTACAGTTTTCAGAGTACACTTAACTACTTGGTTAACTTTATTCCTGGATATTTTATTCTTTTCATTGCAATTATGAATGGATTGTTTTCTTAATTCTCTTTCTTTTAGTTCATTAACAGTGTATAGAATTGGAACTGATTTTTGTATATTTAATTTATTCCCTTCAACCCTACTGGGTTGATTTTTATTATTTGTAACATTTTTTTGGTATAGAATTACAGACATATAAACATACAGATATACAGAAAATCCTGCAACTTCAACTCTAACATTTTAGCCATGGGTCAAGCATAAATAGATATATAAAACTTATTAGTCTAGAAATACACTTTCTGGTTGACATGAAATACATAACTTACGTGAGCTCAAACTAGACAAATACAACAAATAGAAAATCCTAACAGACCAGATTCTCTGTCATTTGCACTCAAGAGAGGTAAGATCTCTATGAGCCATTAATCCATTTCCAGAGCTCATCAAATGCTAAGACTGAACTCAAATTACCAACCAGTGTTGGCCAGTGATGGAGAACAACTTCACTAAATGATCAGATCATAAAACAAAATTCTCAACCTCTCCTGCCAGCAATAGGAAAAAAATTTATTGGCTCCAAACAAACCAAAACACAAAGTTGGTAGAGTAGAAAACAAAGATGAGAAAAACAAGAGTCAACAAATTTCTATTGCCACTAAGGATTCACTTTAAAGAGCCAAGAAAATGAACAGCCTGGATTTAAACTGCCCACAAGGTGCCCTTCTCTGGTTAAGAAGTTTACCTGGCTCTGGTAAGGGAAACCATGGAGCATCTTGCTGGAAGACCTCCAAAATTTCTATAAGATAATAAATATAAAAATGAAAATGGGCAAATATTAAAAATTTTTATTTGTACTCATTAAATGAGGAAACCAGACAGATGTTATAACAGGTTCAAAAGAAAAATAAAAAACCAGAAATTTCTATGGAGTAAATGAATTGTATTGCAAAATGGAGGCAAAACTGGTTTAATTCCAACTGGGAGGAAAGTCAAGGGAAGTTCCCTAAAACAAGACAGAATTTACTCAGATTAATAGCTCAAAGGCAATGAAAGTCCTGAAGCATGCACTATTTGTGACAATGCATACTCTTTCACTGAAATATGCATTTCCTAATGTAAAATGTATCTGTAAACAAAATAAAGTAGGAAAACCCTATGACACAGAAATTATGGTTTATGTAGGAAGTAGTATTTAAGAGTCACTGAATGGTGAGTGAGACTAAGATTGATTCTGGATCATGCAGCTATATTCAATTTTACAATTATTTGATATTTTGCATTTACTTGCTTTCAGACTTTCAAAGCACTTGTGCAAATAAAGTAGCCTTCTTTGCTAGGTGGCCATTTTTCCATTCATTATGAGAAATTTTTCAACAATTAAGGCTAATCAAAAATGGCATGTCTGCCCCAAGAGTGAGATTACTAACACTAAAGATATTCAAACAATGCTTGGATGATTGGTTACTAAGAATCTCTTCAAAAGGAATTTCTTCACTGTGTAGGAGGTTAGATTCCATGACCTTAAAGCTCTCTCACAATTCTAAACTCTGTGGTTAGATGCTAACTGGATATCACATATCACCCTCCTTAAAAACAGTCGAATTTAAAGTCCTAGTCAAATTTTAATTTTCACTTCATTTCTAACGCAAACAGCTCAAAGACATACAATCACAAAAAAATCTGTAGGTTCCGGATACAATATGCTCATTCATATATGAATTGGATAATTTTAAATCCCACTACAAATGTCTGTTAGCAGACTGCAGAGAGAACTTTCTCAGCGTGATTTCACAGCATGGTCCAAAGGAGAAGAACAGAGCTTGCCATAATGTTTAAAATCAAGCAAATCAGAGAAGTTTACTTGGGAAGTGAATTCCTCCACAGTCATGCTTTGGTAAAGATTTCAGCCTTAGGGTCCTGCTCATTTATGTGTCCCTCTCCCGCAATCTCTGTATTTCAGAACACAAAATGCATATGTTTGAGACTGTATAGAGCATTTTCCTTTGCCTCAATGATAAAACCAACAGTATTATTAAAGACTGAGTACCTTTCTTCTTGAATAGGTTCTTCACAGCCTACTAGTTTGACTTGTATATAAGGACATGCAAGTTTGAATTCCAGATCAGACACTAAATCTCTATGACCTATGGGGCCTCTCTAAGCCTCCATTTTCACACTTGAAAAAAAAAAAGGATAAGAATTCATACCACAAAGGGTTGAACAGATGTGAAACACTTAGGTGAGGACAAGGCCATCGTTAAATGATACCTATTATTGTATGAAAATCAGCTAGATTCTACTGCTTTATGTTGACAATGTTGAACTTCTATGAGTCCTGCAATCTCAGAAAACAGTAATAGTTTTAAAAATCCCCTTCCTTTTTTTGTTGTGGAAGTTTTACTGCTTTCCCTATATGATTTAGACAAGACTCAGAGGTGTCCCACCTTGCTTACCTAAGACAAAGCCAGACACAGACCTTCTGAGTTCCCATTCTTTGTCTCATAAATGATTACTTGAACTGTTGCGCTCATCTGGATAAAATACCTTGATTTAACCAGCTTAACTAAAACTTGTCTTCTTCTCCCAGGCCTCTGAACTCTGACACACCCTCAGCCTGAGCCAGCCTACAACCTCACCTTAAGGGCCCCTTCAGAGCACTTGCCAACCTTAGGGAAAAACATTTCCTAATCAACTGTATGATCACATTATGATGCCACCCTTTCATTCCTGCTTCCCATTCCCATTTTCTTCCTAGACTTGTTTTCTCCTTGTATAAAAGAAAAGTCCCTTTCTGCCTGACCAAAGAAATGCTTAGAGACATCCTGACTGGACTGTTCTCCCTCCTAAAGTAGTCTCTCTTGCATTATTATTTTTTAAATAAAGTCTCTCTTTACCTACATCCAGAAACATTTGTACTTGACAATATCAGCATTATGTGGTTTACTCTTTACGTGTATTAAATACTCCTCTACATAAAATGAAGACTATGTTAAAGCAAAAAAGAGATGGGTAAGTATAAGGTTTATTCATAGCATGTATATTTGACCTATTACATTGAACTATGGACATCAATGTGGTGTTGTCTCCCTCACGTCTAAAATGACATACCTGCAACTGGTAGTCTTAAAGAGGATGAGGCAAATGTTTTTGAAGAAAAAAATTCCACTGCTACCTGGATTCCTGTAATTAATGAACTCATAATTGGAGTTTCCATTGTTCTTTTTCTAGGAATCATTTTAACCCTAGTTTCCAAACTCAAAATTAATTTAAAAACCACATTTCAAGTTTTATCGCAATGTTTTAAAGAAAGAGCTTAGAACATGCAAATCAAGTGTTAGTTACATTTTTTGACTACTTTGGGAAATCACATATTTGAATAACTATGATAATGGGATCTATGTGCACTAAATATGACACTGTGGAACACACTGAAGAAGAACATAACCCCTACTCAACTGATTTATAAACCAGAATATAAAACATACAGACACTGTCAGGATTCCAAAACACTCTAGGAATTATGTAATAATTGCATCATTACTCACATAAGAAGTAAACCAGAAACAATGAAAACATAGATTCTATTTTACTAAATGGATGACCTTATTGTTAAGGCTGGAAGATGCTTAAACATTATATTTGGATGATTAATTATTTTAGAAAAAAAGTTCAAAATAAATAAGGTTTTCTTATGTAACAACCCAAGACAACAGCTCTCACTCCAGTTGCCCATCAGAATCACCTGGTGATATTAAAAATATGAATGCTTGGGCCTTACTCTAAACCTCTTTAACTGGAAATTCTGAAAATGGTGGGGACAGGAATTTATATATTTTCAAATCTTGCTTGGGAATTTTGTTGCACAGTCAAGATGAAGCAACACATAAAACCACAAAGCATTCTTTGCCTCTGGCAATCAATAGAACTAGGTTATTATATTCTTTACAGACACTTACACATCTCTGGCCTTAAACATGAAGCTCTCAGGAACATGAATAAGGGGCATAGTTGGTCTGCTTCTTTTACACTCAAAAGTATCAAAAATGAATCACAAATGAAAAATAAGATCAGTTTCAGGCTTGTGGAAGGACAGGTAAATGATAAAAAAATCTTGTAGAAAATCTTGATTTAATAGTTAGACTAGCTTTTGTGTTGTCATTTTTCCTAACAAGAATAAAATGAGTGCACATTTCACTCAATAAGAATTAAATTAAGTGTGGATACACAAAAAGACTGGAGCTTGCAGGTTCTGTGGCTGCCAATACTCAATTCAGTTCTGACCAGAGGAGCAAAAAGCATTACCCATGTTTGCAAAGCCACAGCTGCCAGTTTGGGGTAAGTGGAGGGAATCAGGTCAATGTGAGCTCAGAATGGGTGGCTCTAGGGCTAATCATGTTATGTTTGCCAAGGTGTGATGCCTGGACCTTTGCTTTGGCAATTAATTTTTTCCTCCGATGTGGTAAAGATGTCTAAAACTCTTCCATGGCTGGTTCTTTTCTCTTTCTGGCCTTAAGAGAGAATTATACTTCTTTGCCATCTCATCACTGGCAGAATTATGAAAAGAATTCTGGCCAAAGAATTATGGACAGACTGTTACAAGTCACTTCTGGACAGTGTTTAATTGAAAGATTTTTCCAACATTCCCCTTCCTCCTGCCACAGGGACTTGTCAGTGACTTTTTCAGGCCTGAGTGTGAGAGAGGAAAACACACAGCACAGCCCCCATACCCTATCACCATCCTCAAATGGACATGTGGCCAAAGCCACCAACAAATACTTCTTTCATTGTTTAGCCCATTCCATTTGAGTACTGTTTGTTACTGCAGTGTAACCTAGACTATGCTGACTGATACAGCAAGTCAGGTTGATGAAAACCCATTTCATGGTGCCAAGTTATCAGCAGCCCATGTATCTCCTTTTAAGCATTTGCCTTACTCTTCTTGGAGGGCCAGGAAAGCTATTCTTTAACTCTCTAGAGGCATTCTCTCTCCAAAAACTAAAAGTCAATGCTAAAGGAAGGATCTGAAATTAAACATGTATGCTTAATCATGAGTTAAAGCCAGTGTGTTTCTTTTTTCCAGGCAGATATTACCTTTTATACATTATTCATATTTTTAATCAACCCTATTCCTAAGAACTGCACGATTAGTACTTCTTAAAAATCGTTTTCTAGGTTGAATGAAATTCTTAACTGCTGAAAACCCACAATCATTAATCTATGGAACTATCACCATCCCTTTCCCCTGTAACTACTTAATCAAAGAATACACCCATCAATAAGTTATGAAATCAACATGCTTCCTTTTGATTATCTGCTAAGAAATTTGGCTTGATGTTTGATATGCTGCTGCTGCTGCTAAGTCGCTTCAGTCATGTCCGACTCTGTGCGACCCCATAGATGGCAGCCCACCAGGCTCCTCCATCCCTGGGACTCTCCAGGCAAGAACACTGGAGTGGGTTGCATGTCCTTCTCCAATGCATGAAAGTGGAAAGTGAAAGTGAGGTCACTCAGTCGTGTCCGACTCTTCGCGACCCCATGGACTGCAGTCTACCAGGCTCCTCCGTCCATGGGATTTTCCAGGCAAGAGTACTGGAGTGGGTTGCCATTGCCTTCTCTGATGTTTGATATAGGAAAGACCTATACCTAGGTAATTTTAATCAAAACTGATTACTGTTCTGAGTTCTCCCTATTCTTTCCCCTAGAGGTATGTGAAAAGAAAATTTAACACAAGCCAGCAGATTCCTATTTATTGCTAATTCATGCCAACTTGGAAACGAAACCAAGAACATCTTAAATCTAAATGAAAGTATGAAATGGTAAAACAAACACAAAGTACCACTTGTACTGCCAGCTTCTTTACAATAACACCATGTTCATTATAGGGATGCTGGTTCATTGAAAAATATTGCAGTAGATGCAAACATTATTGAAAGTGTGGCTTACACAGTAAACATGTGGTTTGTACATACTCGATTGTGGTACAAAATATTTGAAGATAATCTGTATATGTATGATTGTTTAACAGGCAATCCATGCTTGAAAGTTTCTCTAACTTATCATCATTTGCACATATCTGAAATATATATATTTGAAACATTATAATGGTCTTGAAGGTTATAATTTACAAATGTAGTATCTATAGAAACCTACGCTTCTAATTTCCTTTTATATTTTAAATAGCAGGAATATGTGAATAAATATTATGGAGGATACTTCAGACTTAATGCCATACTAAAATATATTTTAGAGCCATTTTAGGTTCACAGCAAAATTAAGAAGGTAGTGCATACACATTTCATATATAAGCTCTGCTCGCACACATGCATAGCTTCCCCCAATATCAATATCCCCCACCAGAGAAGTAAATTTTTACCACTGATGAACGTACATTACCACCATATAACCAACCAAAAATTCAGATTTTACATTAGAGTTCATTCTTGGTGTTGTACATTCTATGTGTTTGGACAAATGTTTAATGACATACATTCATCATGATGGTAAAATAATAGTAGACAGTAATTTGACTTCTCTAAAAATCCTCTATGCTCTGCCTCATCACCCCTTCCCTCCATTCCAACCCCTGGTAAACACTGATCTTTTTTTCATCTACATTAATTTGCCTTTGGCAGAATGTCATATTGTTGGATACATATAGTATATATCCTTTTCAAATTGGCTTCATTCACATAGTAATAAGCATCCAAGATTCCTCCATGTCTTTTCATGACTTGACAAGTCATTTTGGTATTGAATAATATTCCATTTTCTGGATGTATCAATTTATTAACCCATTCACCTACTAAAGGACATTTTGGTCACTTCCATCTTTTGGCAATTATAAATACAGTTGCTATAAACATCCATGGAGAAGGCGATGGCATCCCACTCCAGTACTCTTGCCTGGAAAATCCCGTGGACAAGTGCAGAATTATGTGTGGATCTAAGTTTTCAATTCCTTTGGGTAAATACCAGGGAGTGTGACTGCTGGATTGCAGGGTAAGAGTATATTTAATTCTATATGAAATCACCAAGCTGCCTTCCAAAGTAGCTGTACCATTTCGCATTCCCACCAGGAATGAATAAGAGTTCCCATTGTTCAACATTCTCACCAACATTTTGTGTTGTCAGCATTCCTGATTTTGGCTATTCTACTAGGTGTAAAATGGTATTTCATCCTTATTTTAATTTGCATTAAACCATGACATATGACATGGAGAAACTTTTCATATGCTCATTTGCCACTGAAGAGTGGTTATTTTGTCTTGTTTTATAATTGAGCTGTTTTCTTACTGTTGAGTTTCATGTATTTTTTATGTATTTTGGATAACAGTCCTTTATCAGATGTGTTTTTTCAAGTATTTTCTTGCAGTCTGTGGTTAGTCTTTTCATTTTTATGACATTTTCTTCCTTTCACAGAGCATTTATTAAAATTTTAATAAAATCCAGTTTACCAATTCTTTCTTTCATGGATCATGTATTTGGAGTTGTATCTAAAAACTCATCAACATAACGAAGGTCGCCTAGGTTTTCTTCTGTGTTATCTTCTAGGACTTTTATGAAGCGTCTTTGTTTTAGTTTCTTAAATTTTTATTTTTGAGAAATAAAATTTATATATATTTACACATGCAACATGATACACACACACACACACACACACTGTGAACTACCACAATCAAACTAATGTATCCAGCATCTTATATAGTTAACGTTTTTGTGTGTATGGTAAGAACACTTAAGATCTACTCTCTCAGCAAATTTCAAGTGTGAAATACATTATTATTAATTATAGTCATCATGTTGTATATTAGATCTTCCGAACTTATTCAAGTTATAACTGAATGTTTGTACCCTTAATGTATTTTCTCTGTTCCTCTATCCCTCAGCCTATGGAAACCACCATTAACTCATCATTTTTATGAGTTTGAATTTCTTTTAGATTCCAAATATAAGTGAGATCATGCTTTTCCTCCTCTGTATCCATCTTATTTAACTTAGCCTAGTGTCTCCAGGTTCATCCATGTTGTTGCAAATGCCAGAATCCTCTCCTTTGTTAAGGCTTAGTAATATTCCATTGTGTGTGTGTGTGTCTGTGTGTGTGTGTGTGTACAGATATATATGTATACATACAAGCACCACATTTTCTTCATCCATTCATTTGTTTTGGGCCATTTAGGTTGTTTCCTTATCTTGGCTACTGTGAATAATGCTGCAAAGAACATGAGAATACAGGTATTTCTATGAGATTATTATTTTATTTAGGTGTTTTAGAGTTTTAAGTTTAATATTTAAGTCCATGACCTATTTTAAATTGATCTTCGAGAATGCTGTAATGTTTGTATCTAGATTCAGTTTTTGCACATGGATTCAAACACAGTTTTGTCTGAGTTGAGAGTCCAGGGTTTTCATCTATCTATAAGAACAACCCCTGAATACCTCTTTCTTCTTGCTGGAACACATTTCCTCAAAAACAAAAAGCAAATAGAAGGCAGCATAACGAGGTTTTCCATCAAGAAGCTAATAAGAGAAGAAAAATGTCCTATTTCTCTTTTGTAGATAATGGGGCTTACAGATAATAATATTTTGTGTCATGCTAGAGTTCCACTTTACAGACTTTTATTATCCTCCTATTGAATGTTTTTTATTCCCACAAAATCTCTATTCCAAAATGCCTTTTAGCACAAAACAATGCCAAATGGCATGGCCAAGCTAGTGAAAACAACGAAGACAAAATGACTTAATTTAAGAATCTATTACCACGAAGGAAAAAATTTGCAAACAATCAATAATCAGTGACTCCTTTTCCATGAAAACCAATTTTTTAAAGAAATTAAAGAAGTAGACAATCTGGATTATGTTAGTAAAATACCTAAAACACCACATCTTTTATTTACTTTCTTAAAATAGCATTTATTAGAATATTTATTAAATATGTACCATTTGCCAATGATGCTAAGTTGATTACATAAGTTATATCATATAATCATCATTGCAAACTAGTAAACAAGCCAGAATGATCATTTATAATCCAAACTAAGATCATTCTGAGAATGAAGGAAGATGATGTTAATAATTGGGCAGACTATAGCCTTACACCTGGACTCTCTCTCCAGCAAATATGGATATGGTCACCTTTTTTCTCAGACTTTATAACTGAATAAAGTGAAGGCTGAAAGAATTTAAGTGGCGTGCCCATGGTTACACCACAATGAAGTAACAGTTTCAAGATCTGGCTTCTGACGTGGCTGACACCAAAGTCCATTTTCCTTAATTGTAGTCACTATAAGGAGAAAGTACAATGTGGTGTAGTGGTTCTCAGACTTGAGGATATGTGAGACTCATGTGGGGTGACCTGATAAAATTTACATTCCTGGGCCCACCTCAAGAAGTTGTGACCCAACAGTTATGGCCTAGGGGTTGGGAAATATACTTGCTTGCAAGAACATCATTCTTGCCACTTGAACAAGCACTAATGAGCCAAGAGTATAATTTACTAAACTTACCATGGTCAAAAAATGAACAAAGGAAAACAAAAGAAGACAAGGCAGTAAAGACTTAACTTGCTCCTACTGTAATGTAAAAAACCTTTAAAAGGCTAAGAGAAACACAATAAACAAAAGTACTTTGTCAACTGGGGTTAGATTGGCTAGTCTGTTATCTAATTATAGCACATCCTAAAATATTTTTTAAAATAATTTATTTCTCTCCCACTCAGAAACTTGTTGTTTACATTCTTTATACTATTATGTTCCTTCCATTCATCCCAAGCAGAATCAAGCTGCTTTTTTCCTGCCAGCTTAGCACTGGAATTCTTTCCTTTCTGATTTGTAAAGATTACAAACTGTGTTGTAAATTATAAACTCCAGCTAATGCCAAAGAATAATATTTACATATTTAAAAGATACAAACTAAGCTATAAATTAAAATTTTCACTTTCTCTCCTTAGTTTAGTAACTTGCATGATGTGAATAGGTCATGTCCAACTATTTATTTATGACAAAAAATATTTAAAAACCATCATTCCACAATGGACAAACTTGCAAATAATTCCCATAAAATATGAACAGTACCCACTTTGTTTATTTCAACTGTACTTAGCAAATTATAATGTTTTCCCCAGACTCCCCATGGAATCAAATAACACAAACTGTATCACAAATCCATTTAATTAACAGAAGAGTTAACATTAACATATGTGTTCAGGAAAAACCTACCACAGTTGAATTCTCAGCTGTCTCCCATTGGCAAACATTTGCATTCAGCCAAAGTATTCAGGGACAGCAACATAGAAGAGATACAGTGAGCAAATGAAGGCAACAGAATGTTAGATATCTGGTTTTCCTTTTCTCTCAATGTGGGATAACAGTACCTCTAATCTGGAAAGTGTCCATCTCTAAGAATCACAAAGTCTCTTCATATTTCTCCATCAGTGGTATCATTTCCCTCAAAAGTTCAAGGAAGTTGGTACTTAGTGATGAAACCAAAATATAAATCAGGAGATTCACAATATAATAACTTAGTAGTCAAATATATGAGTAAAATTAACACTGTAATGAAAAGACAAATACATTAATTATAAAAAGAAAAACAGTAATGGATTTGTTTGGCAGAACCTCAAAAATGTTAAATAGAGAATTACCATAGGACCCACCAATTCCACATCTAGTTATATTCCAAGAGAACTCAGAACAGGTATTCAAACAAAAACTTGTACACAAATCTTCACAGCACTACTATTCACAATGATCAAAAAGTAGCAATAACCCAAATGAACACCAAACAGTGAACAGATAAATGAAATGTGGTACATACATAACATGGAAGATTAGTCAGCAATAAAAATGAATGCAGTAGTGATACATGCTACAACATGGGCAAGCCTCGAACACATTATGCTAAGTGGAAAAAGATACACAAAAGGCCAAACACTATTCGATTTCATTTATATGAAATATCTACAATAGACAAACCTATAAAGACAAAAAGGAGATTAGTGTTTGCCTAGGACTGGTGTGGATGGGGGAACAAGCAATGATTGTTAATGGGGTATGAAGTTTCTTTCTGGGTTAATGAAAATGTTCTAAAAGTAGTTGTGGTGACGGTTGTACAAATCTGTCAATATACTAAAGGTCAATATACTACATAAGGTTTGAATTGGATGATATGCAAATTAAACCTCAATAAAGCTGTTTAAAAGTAAAGCTGCATTAGATATTGCTAAATTGTTCACTTTATGATGGCTAATTTAATGTTACATGAATTTCACTTCAATCAAAATATAAAATAGATACAACCTACAATTTATTTTCATTTTGTACATGTCCAAGAAATTTTCATTGATTAATGCATCCCACTTTAATTACTCCTTTATTTTAGTCCCCTATTGCATATGTAATTCATATAATTATTCAAATATATCAATATATGCAATGTTCATCTATAGACTTGACCAGAATACATGGTAAAGACTTAACAAGTAATAAATAATGCATCAACTTTATGCATTATTATAAATGATTAACCTTAAGTTGACATTTAGAATTAAAATTAAATTACAATTAAAAATTAGAAGCAAACCTAAGGAGGAGATATTGGGAACTAAACTGTCCAATCAACTCTGCATAAATTTGATCACATGATGGCAGTGTGGATAACTATGAACCTCAACTAAAGAAGAATATAAAATTTTGAATTTAGAGAAAACACAGAAGAAAAAGAAAGCTAAGTTAAAAGGTTTAAAGTAATTAAGACTGTTAGAGTTTAAAGAAGAAAAGATATGGGACATTTTAGTACCAATCTGCACTTATTTAAATGCCTTAAATATTCAATTCAGCATGTGAAAATTAATAAATTCTGCCTCCTCTTTATTCTCAGATGATAATCTTGTTTTCAATTTCAGTGAAAAACAGAATCAATAGACACTGTACTATGTCATTATGATACAAAACCAATACAATAATGTAAAGTAATTAGCCTCCAATTAAAATAAATGAATTTAAAAAAAAAAACAGAAAAATTTTACAAAACATGTAAAAAAAAATGTCCTTAACTTTACCTGTATACCCTGCCTTTTTCTTAGCTCTAATGTAAGTACTGTCTAGAGCGGTTAACAGTATAGATTCTGGAGTCAGATACAGCAGGTTTGGAAAGCAGCTACACCACTTACGAGCTTAATCCTCTGTGTTTTGGATCCTGTTCATATAAAACAGAGATCATAAAAGAACCTAGCTTATAGGGTGATTTTTGAGGATTAAATAAGTTCATGTGTAAATGACTTAGAAGAGCTTCTGTGGACGTGCGTGCTAAGTTGCTTCAGTCATGTCCAACTCTGTGACGCTATGGACTGTAGCCCACCACATTTCTCTGTCCATGGGATTCTCCAAGTAAGGATTCTGGAATGGGTTGCCATGCCCTCCTCCAGAGAATCTTCCTGGCCCAGGGATGGAACCCACGGCTCTTATGCCTCCTGCATTTGCAGGCAGGTTCTTTACTACACTACTAGCACCACCTGGAAAGCCCCAGAAGAGCTTCTAGTACATATTAAATGATGGCTATTATTATCACTATATGAGGCTAAACCATTCAATGGCTCCACAGATTACATTCCTCCTCATCTACTCAAAGAATCTCCTATTTCAAAATCCCCCTTTCTCTCCTGTATCACAATATCTCCCTCTTTACTGGAACATTTTTGTTAGTATATACATATGCTATAATACTACCCACTTTAAAAACAAACTTTGTAGGTTCAATTTCTTTACTATGCTACTAGTCCTTTTTACATACTTCATTTTATAGGAAACTCCTTGAAAGATTTGTTTATACACTTGACCCTTGAACAACATGAGTCACAACGATGTGGGTCCATTTGCACATAGATATCCTTCAAAAGTAAAGACTACAGTACTACATGGCCTGCAGATGGTTGAGTGCATGGATGCCGAGGAATGTGATACAACAGATGGATTCTTCAGTTATAGGCAGATTCACCTGTGCATTGTTCAAGAATCAGCAGTACTGCCTACTACTTCCTCATCTCTGATCTTTTCCTTTACATGTAATTTTCAATTTCTCTACTGAAACTCTTCTTCTCAAGGCCAACAATCTCCCACAGCTTGGCAAAGCTAGTGATCAGTTTTGTCAGTTCTCATCTTACTCAAGCCCTTCTTAGTATTTATCAATGGATCATTCCTTCCATATTGAAGCACATTCTATTTACCTTGGGGACCAAGACACACTCTTAGTTTTTCTCTAACTCCCTGTTAACTTCTTGGTCCTCTGTGCAAGTTCATCTCTTCTGTTCAATATCTAAAATTAAAATACCTCAGGACTCAGTATTCAGACTTCTTTGTCTACAATATCTTGATGATATCACACAAACTCATGATTTTCAGTAACATTTATACTCTGAGTACTCTCAAATTTACATTTAGAAATCAGACCTCTCCCATAAGTTCTGGGTTTCATGTTTAACTGCCTACTCAACAGTTCCATTCGGTATAGACAAGGCTTCACAGAGCTAATAAAACTAAAACTGAACTCTTGATTTTTGAAAGCTCCCTCCCCTATAAACTTCCTCATTTTAGTAAATGGTGTCACAATTTATCAGATTTGGAGACCAAAATCTAGGAAACAACTTAATCAGCACTTTTTTTGGCTCCCTACATTCAACTGAACAGCAACTCCTATTAGCTCTCCCTCAACCTCTACATGGATGTTGAATCACCTCTTCTCTCCAGTGTCACTAATGCCACTCTAGTCTATTGACCATCATTTCTTGAGACACTTATCATACCTTTCTTACTGGCATACCCAGTACTACTGAGCTACAAGAATAATCTTGGAAAACAATTAACATAATTCACAGCACTGCTCCACCCACAACTATCTCACATCTGCCTCAGAGTCCCATGCAAATCTAATAATAGCCTACAAGTTCTCACATGATCATTGACCTTATCTCAGATCTCTCTCCCGCATACTCAGCACTGGCTTCCTTCTGTTCGTCACATACATCAGCTCCATTCCCACCTCAGAGCCTTTTACACTGTGGTTCCTATTGTCAAACACGCCACCACCATGTGTTCTCGGACTTCATTTAGAACTCTTTCTAAACAGCTTTTCAAGATCATTGTATGTATCTACAATAGTTCTTCCCTGCAAGTTCCACAACTGTTTCCATTTTTCTCTCTAGTTTTTGTGATAGCACTGCTATAGTGAAAATCATAGCAAATTTTTAAATTTCACCTGGCTTACTTTATGAAAATGTGGGTTTTGTGAGGGCAGGAGCTATAGGGCCAGCATTTAGTCTGGCTATGGCACAGGCACTCAAAAACTACCTTTTCAAATTCACAATGTCAAGTATCACATTTTCTATTTACTCTTCAGTTCAGTTCAGTTGCTCAGTCATGTCTGACTCTTTGTGACCCCATGAATCCTACAAGTAAAAAAGATGGATTAAAGAATCCTAAATGTTATCGAGACCTGTGTATTCCTGAAATTTGGCTATGTTTAACTAAATCACTGTGGTTTCAGGCTACTGAGACCAAATTTCTCTTTTTCTTCTTCCAGTAGAATACAGTGGCATCCCAAAATGGGATATTTCATGTTTCATAGATTTCAACAATCTGCTAAAATCAAGAACAGTGTATATGATGTAGAGTTGTTATTAGATGTATCACTGTGGGAATTAAGAATAGTCAAGAATACTAGAATTCCTTTCTCTTTCTTGCTCAGATATATCTCTATTATATCAATATAATACCACTGCAAAAAAAAAAAAAAAACCAAAAAACCGAAGCAGATGTATAAATGGAAAACCAAAGTATGTCAGTTGAATGAACCAAGTTTAGGGAAATGATTAGAAGTTTAAAAAAAAATACATGTATGGCGAATAAAAAATAAGTTGAAGAGTATAAACTATTATTGAATCTATTGATACCTATCAGTACAGACAGCCCTAATATATGCAATACATAACTGAAACACTGAATCATCTGAAGGTTTTTATTCATGAAGCACCTTACCATATATCTTAATGGTTGATATGTTGAAATCCAGGTACAGTATTGGTCAATAATCCAAGTTTTAAAGTAATATATATGTGCTGTAACTCTTAGAAATGATTTAAATGTGTCTTTCTCTTATATTTCTATTTCTTCATTATCATCAGAAAAACACTTATAGCATTTACTATATGCCAGACACGGTTCTAAGGATTCTACATATTCCAAATCACATAATCCACATAACTTTGCTAGCAGGAAATATATTATTTTCATCACTCAATCCAGGGGTCAACAAATAAAAACCTGTAGGCCATATCAGGCCAGTTATGTTTCTTTAAATAAAGTTTTACTGGAACACAGACACACTCATTCACTTACATGTCATCTATGGCTGCTTTCATGCTACAATGGCAGAGCTGAGTATTTGCAACAGAAATCATGTGCCCTGTAGAGTCAAAGCCAAAAATATTTACTGTCTTGCCCTTGACGGAAAAAGTTTCCCAGATCCTGGTTTAATCTGATAAGACAAGGCTTCGCTTAACTTTCCATGTGCTACTTTCATAAATATCTGGTTGATTGGTTTTAATCGTGTGGGATTCCCTGGTGGTTCTGATGGTAGAGTCTGCCTGCAATGCGGGAGACATGGGTTTGATCCCTGGATCGGGAAGATCCCCTGGAGAAGGAAATGGCAACCCACTCCATTATTCTTGCCTGGAAAACCCCACGGATGGAGGAGCCTGGCAGGCTAAAGTCCACGGGGTCACAAAGAGTCGGACACAACTTCACTCTCACCCAAAACAGAGTTGCAGTGAGGATTCTAAAATTTGCTATCAGCCACTAACTTTTGGTCCTTTTACACTGATAGTTTCAAAGCTAGCCAAGCCACTTAAACATATAAAAAGTCACATGCTATAAAGAAAGCATTTTTTTCTCAGTGATAATAATCTCTAGAGTAAATACTACATTCTTCCTGCAAAGCAGCTAGTCTCACTGGAGTCTGACTTGTCCAGTAGTTTAGTGTTTGTCTTTTATATCTTCATATCGCCAGCACTTAACACAGCTCCTGGCATGAAGTCAGACTTCTATGAATGTGTGGCACAGATCTACCAACAAAACAGATGCTTTCATATAACTGGAAATCTTTTCTCTGTCCAGCTGAATCAGACTGCACAACTGATCGTGATATGTTCTAGGTCTCTCATGACCTTATGCGTCTGCATATAAATTTGGATTTTGAGAGAGGACTTAAGTTTTCACAAGGGAAAAATGTTGACATGGCACAAGACTCAAGAAACAAAGACCAAATGCTGCTGCTGCTGCTGCTAAGTCACTTCAGTCGTGTCCGACTCTGTGTGACCCCAGAGACGGCAGCACCAGGCACCCCCGTCCCTGGGATTCTCCAGGCAAGAACACTGGAGTGGGTTGCCATTTCCTTCTCCAATGTGTGAAAGTGAAAAGTGAAAGTGAAGTTGCTCAGTTGTGTCTGACTCGTAGCGACCCCATGGACTGCAGCCCACCAGGCTCCTCTGTCCATGGGATTTTCTAGACAAGAGTACTGGAGTGGCAGCATTATACAATTACTCTCCAGTACATCTTCACATATAGTTTGTATAAAGACATTATTCGGCATAAAATCAATCGTGTGAATCTTATAAAATGATATCCCTTGAATTAATAAAAACAAAAGCTGCTTATTAATCTGACAGTGTTTTCTAATGGTTGTAACATTTAGATATAAATTATCTTTCTAAAATTATTTCTTCAAATTTTCTTCTTGGCCTTTAGGTTTCAAAATCATCAAAAAATTAATCAGTCTTAGTTTTGTCTATTTTTTTTTTAAAAACTCTTCATTAATTCTATTGCTGCAGGATAATGTGAGCTTTGCCAGTCTTTGCCAAGTCATTTCTAACAAATTTCATTTAGAAAAATTCCCTCAGTGTATGATTGTATGATCTAGGTCAAGGAGGAAAATAAACCGGGTGGGGGGAATAGAAGGTTAATCAAACACTAAAAATAGTAAAACATGAAGAAGTTCTAAAACCTTAATAATCAAAGTTGGGAATCTTTTTGAGGCAGTGGAAAAGGCTGAAGGATGTTGTGCATCTTTCTATTTTAGAAGTCCTAGTGAGGGGATGTGTGAGGAGAGATGGAACAAATTGCTCAATGAAAGTAATGGGGTCATCCCCTCAGCTGCCTTCAGGGATGCTGTAAATCTGGATGTTCTCCATTCTGTTTCTATTCTTTTCTCTTCCTTGTGTAGCTCCCAGCAATTGCATTTTAGAGCCCAATGTAGTTCATTTCAAGGCAACATTTCTCCTTGTAGACAGAAGTGTTCTTCCAGTCACTCCTTATAGTGTGATTTTCTGTTTTTAAATGCCTGCATTTTCACCTCAAAAATACCAGTCATGTGTCCTGGAAAAAGTTAATGCCTTTGTAACAAGAAATAGCCTGTGTTTCTGGCCTGTCCGTATTGTTACCCTTTTCTTGTGTGCTGTAGTCATGTAGAAACTGAACCATGGGTCAAACATGCCAGCTTGTAACCACTGGGAAAGAGAGAAATAAGAAGTGGAGAACAATGAAACAGGCTACCTGACCTTGCTATTATTAGTATACTGTTCTCTTCCAGAGAACCTCTTGTGAAAGTCAGACTGATCTCCTTCATTTTTCTCACTGGGATAAAACATATTGAGAGCTCTTTTGACATTCGTAGCTTATTCAATTATATTAATATCATAAGTGGCTCTCTTGTTTTCATAAGGAAAATATTAATGTTTTCTTGTAAAGTGAAGTGGGTTAGTTCCTAGTCTAGTTAATGCTATGCTTTGAAGAAATGCTATTTTTCAGCAGTGTAATTGAGAGGTTATCCTACAAATAGATTGACTAAATAAATGAAAAATTACAGTAAGGAACAATGAACTATACCTGTCATACTTTATATATTATACTGTAACATCTTAGAAAATATGGATAACAAATATGTTGAAAATGTTGTTCCTTTAAGTATACCTAGATTTGACTGTCACTATGACTTTCTCAGTCAAAGAGAACCAGATTAGTAATGTTGAAGGGACTACTAGGCTAAATAAGGGACGTTACTCATTTTGAAACATAAGCAAAGAGAAAGAATCAATAATTATGATTATATATTCTATCCTAAAATAATTTATACATAATGAATGTTTAGAATATGCCAAAAACTATTACAAGAACTTTCCTCATATTGTCTATTTAACCCTCTAAACAACCTGGTAAAATATGAAATATTATTAGCCCCATTTGACAGATGAAGAGACAGAGGCAGAGAAGTTAAATAACTTGCTTATTAACACAGAAGGAATTTTATCTTGGTCATCTTCCACCAGAATGTTTTTAAACATTACATTGATAGCTTGAATTATGTTTTCTGCACTATAATAAACTGAAAAACAGTGACAAGATAATCATAGTTTAGATAAAGCAATTTGGGTTAATAGATAGCTAACAATAATTCTTTAAAAGAAATACACATATAAGATGGAGGAAATGACATTTCCAATGAAATACAGGATTTTTAAAATACAAATATCATCAGTTCAGTCAGTTCAGTTGCTCAGTCATGTCTGACTCTTTGCGACCCCATGAATCACATCACGCCAAGCCTCCCTGTCCATCACCAACTCCTGGAATTCACTCAAACTCATGTCCATCGAATCGGTGATGCCATCCAGCCATCTCATTCTCTGTCATCCCCGTCTCCTCCCATACCCAATAACTCCCAGCATCAGAGTCTTTTCCAGTGAGTCAACTCGTCGCATGAGGTGGCCAAAGTATTGCAGTTTCAGCTTTAGCATCAGTCCTTCCAATGAACATCCAGGATTGATCTCCTTTAGAATGGACTGGTTGGATCTCCTTGCAGTCCAAGGTACTCTCAGGAGTCTTCTCCAACACCACAGTTCAAAAGCATCAGTTCTTTGGTGATCAGCTTTCTTCACAGTCCAACTCTCACATCCATACATGACCACGGGAAAAACCATAGCCTTGACTAGACGGACCTTGGTTGGCAAAGTAATGTCTCTGCTTTTTAATATGCTATCTAGGTTGGTCATGACTTTCCTTCCAAGGAGTAAGCATCTTTTAATTTCATGGCTGCAATCAGCATCTGCAGTGATTTTGGAGCCCAATAAATAAAGTCTGACACTGTTTCCACTGTTTCCCCATCTATTTCCCATGAAGTGATGGGACCAGATGCCATGATCTTTGCTTTCTGAATGTTGAGCTTCAAGCCAACCTTTTCACTCTCCTCTTTCACTTTCATCAAGAGGCTTTTGAGTTCCTCTTCACTTTCTGTCATAAGGGTGGTGTCATCTGAGTTTATTGATATTTCTCCCAGCAATCTTGATTCCAGCTTGTGCTTCTTCCAGCCCAGCGTTCCTCATGATGTACTCTGCATATAAGTTAAATAAGCAGGGTGACAATATACAGCCTTGACATACTCCTTTTCCTATTTGGAACCAGTCTGTTGTTCCATGTCCAGTTCTAACTGTTGTTTCTTGACCTGCATACAGGTTTCTCAAGAGGCAGGTCAGGTGGTCTGGTATTCCCATCTCATTCAGAATTTTCCACAGTTTATTGTGATCCACACAGTCAAAGGCTTTGGCATAGTCAATGAAGCAGAAATAGATGTTTTTCTGGAACTCTCTTGCTTTCTCCATGATCCAGCAGACGCGAGAGATGCCGGCTCCGGCGAACCGATGAAGCGCAGAAGCGTGGCAGAGAAGAGCTACCCCACATCCAAGGTAAGGTACAGCGGCTGCGCTTTCTGGAGCAGCTGTGAAGAGATATTCCACGACCAAGGTAAGAGAAACCCAAATAAGATGGTAAGTATTGCGAGGGGGCATCAGAGGGCAGACACACTGAAATCATAATCACAGAAAACTAGTTGATCTGATCACATGGACCACAGCCCTTGTCTAACTCAATGAAACTAAGCCATGCCGTGTGGGGCCACCCAAGATGGACGGGTCATGATGGAGAGGTCTGACAGAATGTGGTCCACTGGAGAAGGGAATGGCAAACCACTTCAGTGTACTTGCCTTGAGAACCCCATGAACAGTATCAAAAGACAAAATGATAGGATACTGAATGAGGAATTCCCCAGGTCGGTAGGTGCCCAGTATGCTACTGGAGATCAGTGGAGAAATAACTCCAGAAAGAATGAAGGGATGGAGCCACAGCAAAACAAATACTCAGTTGTGGATGTGACTGGTGATAGAAGCAAGGTCCGATGCTGTAAAGAACAATATTGCATAGGAACCTGGAATGTTAGGTCCATGAATCAAGGCAAATTGGAAGTGGTCAAACAGGAGATGGCAAGAGTGAATGCAGACATTCTAGGAATCAGTGAACTAAAATGGACTGGAATGGGTGAATTTAACTCGGATGACCATTATATCTACTACTGTGGGCAGGAATCCCTTATAAGAAATGGAGTGGCCGTCATGGTCAACAAAAGAGTCCCAAATGCAGTAGTTGGATGCAATCTTCAAAAATCAGAATGATTTCTGTTCGTTTCCAAGGCAAATCATTTAATATTACAGTAATCCAAGCCTATGCTCCAACCTGTAACGCTGAAGAAGCCGAAGTTGAACGGTTTTATGAAGACCTACAAGACCTTTTAGAACTAACACCCAAAAAAGATGTCCTTTTCATTATAAGGGACTGGAATGCAAAAGTAGGAAGTCAAGAAACACCTGGAGTAACAGGCAAATTTGGCCTTGGAGCACGGAATGAAGCAGGGCAAAGGCTAAGAGAGTTTTGCCAAGAGAACGCACTGGTCATAGCAAACACCCTCTTTCAAGAACACAAGAGAAGACTCTACACATGGACATCACCAGATGGTCAACAAATATCATAAATTACTAACAATATTTTAAATTTATAACAATGATCTCAAACTAAGATGGACAGCATGTATTCAGAGATTTTTAAATATATTATCACTATTTAAACAGTTGAAATCTTTTTTGCAGGAAATAGTGTTGTATATCATACCTGCTTGTATGATTAAGTTTTACTGTACATTTAATAATGCATTTCTGTCAAAACAATCTTGAGAAATAAGAAAAAGCTGGAGCTTTCACTCTCCCTAACTTCAAACTATATTAAAAAGCTACAGTAATCAAAACAGCATGGTGCTTTAATGTAATGGATCAGAAAGTAAAATGTGAATTTATTAAGGCTAAAGTTCATTCAGTTAGTCACTCTGTATTTCTTCAGTTCAATGGAAAAGTTTTAAGCACAGTAATATAAAGTTCCACTTGCAAGCTAATAACAAGCAAACAAATGGTATGTTGCCAGCATAAAAATAGACACATAGATCAATGAAACAGAACAGGTAGCCCAGAAATAAACCCACACACAGATGGTCAAATAATCTATGACAAAAGAGGCAAGAATATACAATAGGGAAAAGACAGTCTCATCAATAAATAGTATTAAGAAAAATCAGTTCAGTTCAGTTCAGTTCAGTCGCTCAGTCATGTCCGACTCTCCGCGACCCGACAGCTACAATCAATGAAACTAGACCATCTTGTCACATCATATACAAAATAAATTCAAAATTGATTAAAGACTAATATGTAATACTTGAAAGCATAAAATTCCTAGAGGAAAGCATAGGCAGTGCACATTTGAAATTGATCTTAGCAGTATTTTTTTCGGATCTGTCTCCTCCAGCAAGGGAAAGAAGAGCAAAATTAACAAATGGGACCAAATCAAGCTAAAAACCTTCTACACAGTAAAGGAAACCATCAACAAAACTAAAAGACAACCTATTCAATAAGAGAAATACACTGCAAATATATCCAAATAGAGGTTGATATCCAAAACATATAAACAACTCATACACCTCAATATAAAAAAAATCTGATTTTAAAATGAGCAGAAGCCCTGAACAGGGACTCTTCCAAAGAAGATATACATATAGCCAAGAGACACGTGAAAAACTGTTCAACACCACTAACCATCAAGGACATGCAAATCAAAACCATAATAAGATATCACCACACAACTTTCAGAAGGGCTGTCATCAAAAAACAATTAATAACAAGTGTTGGTGAGGATATGAAGAAAAGAGAATCTTAGTACACTGTTGGTAGAAATATAAATTGGTACAGTCACTATGGCAAAGAGTGTGGAAGCACCTTTAAAAAGCTAAACATAGAAAAACCATATGATCCAACAATTCCACTTCTGGCTGTTTAGCTCCTCCAAAACAAAAACATTAATTTGAAAAGATGCAAGTTCAACACGTTATTTACAATAGCCAAGATATGGAAACAACCTACACGTCTATAAACAGATGAATGGATAAAGAAGATGTGGGTGGGTGAGTGTGTGTGTGTAATGGAATATTACTCAGCCATTAAAAACAATGAAATCTTGCCATTTGTGATAACATGGTTGGACCTGGAAAGTATTATGCTTAATGAAATAAGTCAAAGACAAATACTTTATGCTTTCCCTTATATGTAGAATCTAACAGAGCAAATAAACACTGAATTCTACACACAAGTTAACCTAGAAAAAGTGAAAATGAAGTCGCTCAGTCGCATCCGACTCTTTGCAACCCCATGGACTATAGCTTTCCAGGCTCCTCTGTTCATGGGATTTTCCAGGCAAGAGTACTGGAGTGGGTTGCCATTTCCTCCTCTAGGGGATCTTCCCAACCCAGGGATCGAACTCAGGTCTCCCGCATAGTAGGCAGACGCTTTACTGTCTGAGCCACCAGAGAAGACTAACGTAGAGAACCCCCACTTAAATATTCAACTCCAAACACATATAGATTCAGCTACACAGGTTCAGTGTAACAGTCAATTCCAATTGGCTCAGAGACAAAGTTATTGAAGCTCTCTTTGAGTGTTATTGTTGTCTCCAAACTCTGATTATTACATAATCTAGCTTTTAAAAGTAAATTTAAAATAAGGCACTGATCTCATCGTGATTCTGAAGACCTATCAACAAAATACAAGCGACTTCAATGCTGACACTGTATGTGAACCCTTGAAGACTTTATGTGTTTTTAAAATTCTTTGATGGAGACATTTGAAAGCCCCTAGAATTTATCCCAAGGAAACAAAGAATTGCAATTCTAGACTGTATTGCAATTTCTAGAACTGGTTGTGAAGTGGGATTTCTAAAAGTGTCTGCTAAGCTTATTTTTACAGTTAAGACTTTTTCTATTTGTATATCTGTTTGCTCATGCGGAAGATTTGCAAAACTAAAATTACTTAAAAGGGCTCTTCCAACATAGTCATTGTCAACTTTACAGAAGTTAAGCCTGGAAACTATACACAATAATGTTTGAAATATTGCAACAGACCAATATGTATGTATGTATTTTCTGTATATAAATACAGGAAACATATAAATGCAACTAAAAAACATTATTCCATTACTTTTCCTTGTACTATTATATTTAATGTATTTATTCCTTTGTTGTCTTTGAATAATTATATATAATCATTGTTTTCTTTTCTGGCTATTATTCATTCTTTTCATGATTACTACTAAAATTAATGTTGTAGAGAAGAGAGCAATAAAAAATGATACACTGTTTGTCAAATACTCCAGACATGCCAATGCAAGATAAAAGAATCTGAGACAACTTCAGATGTAAGGACATCAAAATAACTGTTCATTTGTGTGTAATGAACAATTCATTCCCTTGATACCACCTTCTACATGCATTGACTCCACTTCTCATTTCTCCCTTTTCAAGCATCACCAGATTTATGTGCCTTTCACTCCCAAGAACTGGTCTTTCCAAGGTCACTAATGACCTCATTTTATTTAATCTCTCTGCAGCACAACTCTCTCCACTTTTGATTTCCGTAATACCACTCTCTTATCCTGAGATTTCTCTTGACAATTCACAAATCACCCTCCGACCCAATGAGTTCTGCCGCTTCTTGGATTCTCTGCTTGGTCTCCTCTCTCTCCACATGTTACTCATGAGTCAATGCATTTTTGATGGTTTTAGCTACTAGTTATTTGCTAAAATGTATATATTCATCCAGATCCCTTGACCTCACCCTTCCATCCACCCCTAATAACTATACCTAGGAATCACACAAGTTCTTATAGCATAACCAAAGCTAACTTGTATCATGTTCCCCAAATTAATTCTATATTCCCTAAACCAGAAAACCTAAAGGGACCACAGATTCCTTTCTCTCCTTTGTCTCAATGTGTAATTGCTGATCAAATCCTGTGGATTCTTTTTCTTTTTTATGTATTCTCCACACCACCACCTCCATCCCACTGCAACTCCCTTGACCTCATCTTCTCTCACCTGAATTAATTGATATTTCCACCTCTAGTCTCAAATCCCTTTAAAGGGATTTTTCACTATCAGTTCAGTTCAGTAGCTCAGCCGTATCCAACTCTTTGCGACCCCATGAACCGCAGATTGCCAGGCCTCCCTGTCCATCACCAACTCCCAGAGTCTACCAAAACCCATGTCCATTGAGTCGGTGATACCATCCAACCATCTCATCCTCTGTCATCCCCCTCTCCTACTGCCCTCAATCTTTCCCAGCATCAGGGTCTTTTCAAAAGAGTAAGCTCTTCGCATCAGGTGGCCAAAGTACTGGAGTTTCAGCTTCAATATCAGTCCTTCCAATGAACACCCAGGATTGATCTCCTTTAGGTGGACTGGTTGGATCTCCTTGCAGTCCAAGGAACTCTCAAGAGTCTTCTCCAACACCACAATTAAAAATAATCAATTCTTCAGCGTTCAGCTTTCTTTGTAGTCCAACATTCACATCCATACATGACCACTGGAAAAACCATAGCCTTGACTAGACAGACCTTTACTTACAAAGTAATGTCTCTGCTTTTTAATATGCTATCTAGGTTGGTCATAACTTTCCTTCCAAGGAGTAAGCATCTTTTAATTTCATGGCTGCAATCACCATCTCCAGTGATTCTGGAGCCCAGAAAAATAAAGTCTGCCACTATTTCCACTGTTTCCCCATCTATTTGCCATGAAGTGTTGGGACTGGATGCCATGATCTTAGTTTTCTGAATGTTGAGCTTTAAGCCAACTTTTTCACTCTCCTCTTTCACTTTCATCAAGAGGCTCTTTAGTTCCTCTTCACTTTCTGCCATAAAGGTGGTGTCATCTGCATATCTGAGATTTTTGGTATTTCTCCCGGCAATCTTTATTTCCCTCTTGTGCTTCCTCAAGCCCACTATAGTCCTTGGTTAATGTTACCAAAGTGCACATCCGATTAACTTAGCTTTATATTTTTGGCTGCCCACCATTAACTGAAGAAAATGATCTCTCCTTAGTAAGGCACATAATCAGACCCCGATCTGACACTCTCTTGTCATACCTCTGGGAAATCCCAAAACTTTACTGTGTCAAATTATTTTTTGAGTGATCATCTATCTTTCATATATCTTTTTCTGTATTTCTGTCTAATCCATTCCATTATCTAGTCAATGAAATCCTCACTATTCTGATCAACAAATGAAACACTACCATCTCTTTAAAACTTTGCTCATTACCACAATCAGTAAAATTAAATACTCCCACCTTACAGTTTCTATGACTTTGAAACATATTTATATATCTCCTGTTTCTAAACTGTAAACTCCCAAAGGGCAGCTACCCTATCTTAATTATATCTATGCTTCTAGCTCCTCAATAGCATACTATTAAGTAGATTGTTCATAAATAATTCCTGGATTAAAAAATATTTATTTAATAAAATTTTCTAATTTTATTTATTATTTTCCTCATCTTGGTTATCTCTATAGTCCTATCTTCACTTTCTCACCCTAATTATAGACTAACAAACACACATTATAGCTGGCTTTACTTAACAAGCATTGAGTGAGAATCTGTATTATAACAACAGATTTTTGTTAGGGGCACATGTGAGTGTGTGTTGGGGGCAGCTGGACACTAAAGTATAAAATATGTGGTCCCATTTCTTTATTAATCTTGGCCCTGATTCTCGTGGTCTCTGTATACTTATTTCATAGGCAAGGTGAATATTTCAATGGAGTTAGCAAAGTCCCTTTTCAAAGACAAAATTTTAAGATGCCAATGACACATTTCAGGACGCTTTCATGAGCATGGGCCCTTCCCATGGAAACCACAGGCTTTTATATTCATAATTTATTTCATGCAATAGCACTGAAGCTGCTGCAGGTACTTGGCATCATGATTTCATTTTCTTTTTTATAAAGCATCTCCCCTGCCAAATGTAAAAGCTTCAAAGACTTAGAAAACCTAGATCCATCCCTTGCCTCTATTTTTAGCAGCAGCTATAACTTATTGACATGGAACAACAGACTGGTTCAAAATTGGGAAAGGAGTACATCAAAGCTATACATTGGCACCTTGCTTATTTAACATATGAAGAGTACATCAAAGGAAATGCCTGGCTGGATAACTCACAAGCTGGAATCAAGATTGTGGGAGAAATATCAACAACTTCAGATATGCAAATGATACCACACTAATGACAGATAGTGAAGAAGAACCAAAGAGCCTCTTGATAAAGGTGAAAGAGGAGACTGAAAAATCTGGCTTAAAACTCATCATTCCAATAAATGAAGATTATGGCATACGGTCCCATCACTTCATGGCAAATAAATGGGAGAAAAGCAAAAACAGTGACAGATTTTATTTTCTTAGGCTCCAAAATCAGTGTGTGAGGTAAACGAAGCCATGAAATTAAAAGAGGCTTCCTCCTTGGAAGAAAAGCTATGAAAAACCTAGATAGCACATTAAAGAGCAAAGACATCACTTGGCCAACAAAGGTCCATATAGTCAAAGTTATGGTTTTTCCAGTAGTCATGTATGGATGTGAGAGTTGGATCATAAAGAAGGCTGACTGCCAAAGAACTGATGCTTTGAAACTGTGGTACTGGAAAAGACTCTCAAGAGTCCCTTGGACTCCAAGGAGATAATATTCATTGAAAGGACTGATTCTGAGGCTTCAGCTCCAACACTCTGGCCACCTGATGTGAAGAGCCAACGCATTAGAAAAGGCCCTGATGCTGGGAAAGACTGAAGGCAGGAGGAGAAGGTGTCTACAGAGGATGAGATGGTTGGATTTCATCACTGACTCAATGGACATGAGCTTGATCACACTCTGGGAGATGAAGAATGACAGGGAAGCCGGCGTGCTGCAGTCCATGGGGGTCACAAAAAGTCAGACACGACTGAGTGACTGAACAACCACAACAACTCTGCATATAACTTAAATAAGCAAGGTGACAATATACAGCCTTGACGTACTCCTTTCCCAATTTGGAACCAGTCCCTTGCTCCATGTCCGGTTCTAACTGTTGCTTCCTGACCTGCATACAGGTTCCCCAGGAGGCAGGTAAGGTGGTCTGATATTCCCAACTCTTTCAGAATTCTCCACAGTTTGTTGTGATCCTCACAGTCAAAGGCTTTAGCTTAGTCAATGAAACAGAAGTAGATGTTTTTTTGGAATTCTCTTGCTTTTTCTATGATTCAACGGATGTTGGCAATTTGATCTCTGGTTCCTCTGCCTTTCCTAAATCAAGCTTGAACATATGGAAGTTCTAGGTTTATGTACTGTTGAAACCTAGCTTGAAGGATTTTGAGCATTACCTTACTAGCATGTGAAATGAGTGCTATTGTGTAGTAGTTTGAATATTCTTTGATATTGCCCTTCTTTGGGACTGGAATCAAAACTGACTTTGTCCAGTCCTGTGGTCACTGCTGAGTTTTCCAAATTTGCTGGCATATTGAGTGCAGCACTTTTATAGCATCATATTTTAGGATTTGAAATAGCTCATCTGGAATTCCATTCCAAAGGTCAAATGTAGCAACTGAAGGGAACAAAAGTTCCCAAATACCTCCCACTGCCATTTTTATCAGGCGTTACTACCTAACCATATTCCAAGCCACCTCAGTGTGTCAGATTCAGGGAGATAGTTTTCTTAACTGGTAATAGAATTTGCACTGAGACGATTTGTCTTCAGGACATGAGATGTGAGCTGTTCAGCTATCTCCAGATTTTGTCTGAAAATCAAACAAGATACTGTCAAACAGTGGCTTTGATTACTGTGATCCTAGGTACAAAGCAATAGGATGACAGTGTCATTTGGGGGTCCCATTTACATAACACAAATTTGTAACTGATGTGGTCACCAGAGTTAATGGGCTTTTTAAGAACATCTGCTTAATAACAATGAAATACCATTTTTATGTTGGAAGAATTAATGCACCTCATGGTCTGACCTTCAACTGCTCATTTGATGGCAACTACTGTACTGGTTTATTCTCAGGGATTCTCCAGATTTGAAACTGACATTATAAACTCAGCATTCTCAGGAGTTTTCAGTAAAATTGGGGTATTAATTGTAAATGGATGGAACAGACTGTTTAGTATGCATATAACACTTTAATAAGGGAGGGATCTGTATCAAGATTTAGATAATGGTCAACTTCTGAAGCATTTCAATAACTTGTGTTGACATTCAGATGCTAGAAATGATTGTTAACACATGACCTTAAGGATATAGGGAGGTTATACACTTGTAACCTTCTTTTTTTGCAAAGTAAGTATATGCAGTTGAGGAGTTAATAAGAACCATTTCCCTCAGCCCCCTCACGATGACACATGACAAAATGAGATTCAGTGGTACGGACACAAAAAACAAAGCACCGACATGTTCATCCTAAATAGCAAGGCGTCAAGACTATTCCTAGGCGAGTGTGAGTTGTTAAGTCAAGCCTGCATCACACAATTGCATAATAGGGTCTAGTAGCCTGTGAAAGTGTTTTCCGACATCTCAGCATCACAGGAGATCTGGCAAAGAGTCACTCTGTCGTCTTGATTTGCCAGTAGGGTAAACAAACCTCCTTTGACTGGCAGATGCAGGAGAAACTATACTTTCCTATACTAGCTGGCTGAGTTTAAACGGAAGGGAAGTAAATACTAGGTTCAACAAAATAAATTAAGAGAATATTCATGTTTATCTAAGCTTCCTGAAAAACTATAGCGGTATATAAGTCTATGATGAAATATCAAACTTTAAAACTTGAGACCAAATATGCATAAAAGGGCATAAAATTGTCATTATTTGAAAGAAGCTTTTTTTTTAATGTGGTAATGCACGTCATCCTTCTGGAGAAGTAGACACAAAAATGAGATTCAACAAGCACAAGAATTATTGGGGTGTAGTGGATGGCCTACTGCCCGTGAAAGAAAACAGAATGAGGCTGGGGGGAGGTAGAAAGAGATATCCCAAGATTATACCTGTGTGACCTCTTAGGTGATGGAATTCCAGTTGAGCTATTTCAAATCCTAAAAGATGATGCTGTGAAAGTGCTGCACTCAATATGCCAGCAAATTTGGAAAACTCAGCAGTGGCCACAGGACTGGAAAAGGTCAGTTTTCATTCCAATCCCTAAGAAAGGCAATGCCAAAGAATGCTCAGACTACCACACAATTGCACTCATCTCACACGCTAGTAAAGTAATGCTCAAAATTCTTCAAGTCAGGCTTCAACAATATGTGAACCATGAACTTCCAGATGTTCAAGCTGGTTTTACAAAAGGCAGAAGAACCAGAGATAAAATTGCCAACATACACTGGATCATCAAAATAGCAAAAGTGTTCTAGAAAAACATATATTTCTGCTTTATTGACTCTTCCAAAGCCTTTGACCGTGTGGATCACAGTAAACTGTGGAACATTGTGAAGGAGATGGGAATACCAGACCACCTGTACTGCCTCTTGAGAAATCTGTATGCAGGTCAGGAAGCAACAGTTACAACTGGACATGGAACAACAGACTGTTTCCAAATAGGAAAAGGAGTACGTCAAGGCTGTATATTGTCACCCTGCTTATTTAATTTATATGCAGAGTACATCATGAGGAATGCTGGACTAGAGGAAGCACAAGCTGGAATCAAGATTGCCAGGAGAAATATCAATAACCTCAGATATGCATATGTTACCACCCTTATGGCAGAAAGTGAAGAGGAACTAAAAAGCCTCTTGATGAAAGTGAAAGAGGAGAGTGAAAAAGTTGGTTTAAAGCTCAACATTCAGAAAACTAAGATCATGGCATCCGGTCCCATTACTTCATGGCAAATAGATAGGGAAACAGTGGAAACAGTGGCTGACTTTATTTTGGGGGGCTCCAAAATCACTGCAGATGGTGACTGCAGCCATGAAATTAAAAGATGCTTACTCCTTGGAAGAAAAGTTATGACCAACCTAGACAGCATACTAAAAAGCAGAGACATTACTTTGCCAAGAAAGGTCCGTCTAGTTAAGGCTATGGTTTTTCCAGTGTTCATGTATGGATGTGAGAGTTGGACGATAAAGAAGCTGAGCGCCAAAGAATTGGTGCTCTTGAACTGTGGTGTTGGAGAAGACTTGAGAGTCTCTTGGACTGCAAGGAGATCCAACCAGTTCATCCTAAAGGAAATTAGTTCTGAATATTCATTGGAAGGACTGATACTGAAGTTGAAACTCCAATCTTTGGCCACCTGTTGTGAAGAACTGACTCATTTGAAAAGACCCTGAGGCTGGGAAAGATTTGAACGTGAAAGGAGAAGGGGACGATAGAGGATGAGATGGTTGGATGGCATCACTGGCTCAGTGGACATAAGTTTGAGTAAATTCCAGGAGTTGGTGACGGACAGGGAAGCCCAGTGTGCTGCAGTCCATGCGGTAACAAAGAGTCGGACAGGAATGAGTGACTGAACTGAACTGAACTGACCTCTTAGAAGGAGACAGAACAAGCGGGCAGAAAGAAAGCCGACTTTGTACTGCCATGCAATCTAAGAAAGTTTTGGCCAAGCTGACTGTGGAGTCTTTGAGCCAAAGTCACCATGAGAGGAAATGCACATCTTGCAGGAACGGACCTGCCTTAGTATTCAGGCTGCATTCAGTCACTGGTGGGATGCGCTCCTGCGAATGGTGGCCTCAGGACCAAAGCCATGATGGACAGAGTGCAGTGTCTGGAGTCAGCATTCAATTGCACCCTCCAAAGAGGAAAACATGAGAGAGCATTTTCATGACCATCACCTTCAGTTACTACGCCTTCATGAGGCTAAACATTTTAATAAAAATTTGAGCTTCAGCTGGGTAAACCAATATGAGTGATTTTATTTCACACTTAAAAAATCAATTACTTTTACTGATAAATGAAAACTACTGTAGAAAGCTCAACTAAGATAAACAAAAGACTTCAAATGACCATAAAAAGAGAAAATCATTATCACTAATCTGTCCTTTCAAATGTATTCCTTGTTTGCTTACGTTAACATGTAAGCACACAATACTTTTGAGATCTTTGTCTGACAAAAAAGCAATGGCATCAATTGAATAAAGCCAGTAGAGCACATCAGTGACACTGCTCAGATAATCAAAACAAAGTTTCAAAGGACAGGGGACAAAGGTTAACAGAAATGTATAGAATTAACCTGTGGGATTTAAAATATGCATGGCAGTATGCTCTGAGTTTTACAACAAGGGACAAAGGTAAGCAAGAAAGACACCTCCACACTAACCTAAGTGTAACAGGGGAGCTGCCCATTTTGCTGTGATACTACAAGCTGTCAAGGGACTGGCTAGAATTGATGGCATCTGTGGATTCTAGTAGAAACCTGAATAGATGGGCTGCTTGCATGAAAAACTGCTTATCTGGGACATTCTTTTTCCTGAGTGCATAGAAAGTAGCTTCCACAGTCCTAAGGGGAGTTGAGTGACAAGCTCTACTGTTGATACTGAGAGTTTAGAGCTCTCAAATAAACCTGCTCACATGTTTTTCTTCCTTCTGAAATTCTGTATGTTTTCTATGAAATCCAGAAATCTGAGCCAATGACTTTTTTAATATTATGTTTTTTAAATAGAGGATAATTACTTTACAATATATTGTGATGGTTTTCGCCATACATCAATATGAGTGAATAGCATTGAAACATATATATCACCATGTGTAAAGCAGGTAGCCAGTGGAAGTTTAATGTATGAAACAAGGAACCCAAATCCAGTTGGCCAATGAATTTTTAAGGGGCGTCTCTGATGTCATAGTGGCAAACGTATGCTGTGTGGAAGCACTGTCTTCCATGAACAACCATGTGAAGGTGATTCAGTACAAAAAATAGTGGAAATAGAAGACTCAGTCCCAATCTTTCTGAATCATCTTTGGAAAAGATGCCTGTCCCAAATAAAAGGAAGAGATTACATTATGTACATTTTCAAACAGCTCCACAGAGCCCTAGAAATTTCCCAGTATATCTCATGGGACCATTCTGGAAAGAAAGAAAACCTGAGATTGTGGGGCAGTGCTGTTTGCTGTTTTATATTTGTGTTTCATAAAAGATCTCATCTGAAGAAAAATTGTGAAGACTGAAAATATCCACATTATGTGATTTCTAAAGTCTTTGCAGCAATACAACTGCAATCTTTTGATTAAAATTTTTAGTGGGATATTTGACACAGAGTGGGGTAAGGTAACCCTAAAAATAATTTTTCTACACGTGTAAGTAATTAAGTATGCTCAAAAAGCAGCTATTGGTTAACAATATTATCTCATTTACATCCTGTCTATCATTACATAATATGAAAGCCAAAAACAAACAAAAAAAAATGGCTCCACAAAAGCCATCTCCATTCTAATCCTTGAAACTGGTGAATTTTATCTTATGTGGAATAAAAGAATCTTTGCATATGTGATAAAGTTAACAAACTTGAGATGGGGAGATGATCCGAGATTATCCAGGTAGGCCCAAAAGGCAATGACATGTGTCCATGTAATAGGGAGGCAGTGGAAGATCTGACACAGAGAGAAGGTGGAGCAGGAAGAGATTTGAAGATGCTGGTGTTGAAATTAAAGTGATATGTCCACAAGCCAAGGAATGCCAACAGTCACCAGAAGCTGGAAGAGGTAAGGGATAACCCCCTTGAGCCTTTGGAGAGAGCATGACCCTGCAGACACCTTGATTTCATCCCAGTGATACTGATTTCAATCTTCTGGCCTCAAAAACTGTGACTTTTTTAAAATAAACTTTTTATTGAAATAAATAAAATATACCGAAAAATAAAGAAATCATGAGAAGAGCACTCACTACCTTGACTTCTAACACCGAAGAGATTCATATTTCCTTTTTTGTACTTTACCTAAATGAAATCATATAATATATACTCTTTTAGATCTGTCTATGTTTGCTTAACATTTTATTTCTGGCTCTCTCCTATACTGCTGCACATAGTAGTAGACTATTTAGTCATGAGACCACTCTGGAAAGAAGGAAAAACAGACTGTGGGGCAGCTCTGTTTGCTGTTTTAAATTTGTGCTCCACAAAAGAATTTCACAGAATATTTATCCATTTTTGGACATCTGTATTATTTCTAATCTATTATAAAGAGCATAGCTATGAATATTTGGGGGCAGTGAGTGCCTGGGATGAAACTGCTGGACCATGGGGTATGTATATTTAGAACAAAGGATTTTATAAGAATAAAAGTATAATTTCAAAGTCACTCTCATTTCATTATACAGCTATTACTCAACTACATTTCTATTTTTTGACCTTAAAATAGTAGATGAATTGTGAGCCACCTAAATCTTCTGATTAGATGCACTTAGAAAAACTGGATAAACTCTGAAGTAAGAGTCTTATGTTTAACTGGTAGTTTTCAAGGTCACCTTAATGTAGTAAAACATCTTTAAAAATTAGAATTAATTTTAAAAGTTCAAATTTTGTACCTGGCACTTTAGAAATTTTCTTTCATATAATTTGATAGGAGGAAGAACATTAGACCTACAGAATCCTGAGTAAAGTTGATATGTTACCCTAGAGGAGCATGGAACACATCTTGATAATCTTGCAACTTCTCATATAATCCAGAAGGATGTAAAACTACAATGATGTGCATGTTCTCAGACTTGAATGGAGGCAAAAATGAAAATATAATTAATCCAATTGTGTTTCTTTGAGACATTTCCAACATTTCCAGCCAGCAGAACAATGGTGATTTTTTTTTCCCTTTTTCAGCAGAAATAGATTCTTTTCAACCATTCTACTTTGAATATATTTTGGGGTTTTTTTTGAATTGCTTTTTTCTGCTCCTCCCTAGGATAGTAATTCTCTGAGCTCTATATAGGTGTGCATAAAAGATTTTACAAAACACAAAATGTTAAAATTACAGTTAAAACAGCTAGCTGTTAGAGGAGAATACTATCAACCTGGGACTGAAAGAATCTGAGGTCTTAAGGTTTAAAGACTCAAAATGAAAGCATGGATATAACACCTAGTTGTGAAAATTAGGTCACATTCACAGAACCATTTGACTGCTCACTTTGCATCTGCAACTGCAATACTTGAGGAAATATGACTATTTTAATGGCAGACTGTGTCAGCAGTTACAGAAACAAGGCCTGATGCCCTGAAAATAGTCTCCTTTCCTTGTTGTCTTTGTCCTTTTAAACAGTTTAGATTGAGTTGGAATTTTGGTCTTCATCCTATACCTTACTTCTCATCCAGCAGTAATCCCTAACTCAAACCTAATTTGCAAAAGGTCAAACTAAAATCTGGAAGCATCCTAAGAACCCATGAATAGTTAAAAGGCTACACAGCTTCTGGTTAGGCACACTGGATTCCTTTTAATAACAGGTTCAGTGAAGAAAAAATAAAATAGATGCATCTATTCAGTAAGAAAACCCAAGTAAAAAGAGAACCTATTGATCGCTTTCTCCACTATAAAAGTACACAGTTGGGAAAAGATTATAACTATTTCCCTAGTATTTAAAGTGTATGAGAAACAATTCACTCCATCAACCAACATTTAGTAAGGATGGCACTCTTTGAGGCACTAGGGATAGTGAATAAAACAAACAATAACCTCCCCCATAAAGCTGACATTTTAAGTGAAGGGAAAAAGAAAATAAATAAATCATGTATTGTATAACCAGTGTGGGGAGGTAGTCTGAAATCTTAAACAGGTTGCATGAGAAGGCCTCACTACGCAGTGATATATGAACAAAGATCTGAAGGAGGTGACAGAGTCAGGGGAGTTGGAGGAAGAGGGTGAGCCAGGAGGCTAGCTGGGGGGAAAGCATCCAAGGCAAAGACAAAAACCAGTCTAGCACTTTTTGGGAGGAACAGGATCTCCTGTTACTGTTCTAACAGAGGCACATTGTGCCTAGTGTTAAGCAAGAAAGAGGGAAGCACTAAGAGACAAACAGCAACAATGAAGAGTCAGATGGCTGCAAAGAACCTTGTGAGCAACTGTAGGAATTTAGGATTTTATTCTTAGAGAGATGAGAGGTCATTATAAACAGATGCCGAACAGCAGAAGATAGAGCACAATTTGTGTCTCAAGATATCACACTGGTTGCTCTGTTGAAAAAAAACTGAAAGGGAACAACAGTGAGAGCAGGGAGAATAGCAGACTACTAAAATAAGATAAAACAGATGAGAAAGGAGGGGGCTTGGATCAAAATGTAAATGTGCTGAGAAGAGGTCAAATTCTGGATGTATTTTCAAGGCAGAAGTGATACGATTTATTGACGGGTTGGAGCATACGAGAGATACAGGAGTCGAGAGGAATTCAAAGTTTTGGCTTGAGCACCTAGAAGGATTGAGGTACCAGGAAGGAAGTTTGGGGAGGGTCGAATATAGGAGGGAAGGAAAGGAATTTGTATGGGGTTGACCAAGTGTAATATGCTTATATAGAACAAAGGTAAAAATGTGGACTATAAAGATGGGTATGTGAGTCTGGAGTTTAGGGGAGAGTTGCAGGGTTGTGATGAAAATTTATGAATTATCGTGAAAATGGTATTTAAAACTATGATATTAGAAGAGATCTCCATGACTGAGTATATACAGACAAGATGTCCAAGGCCTCCGTTCTGGGGTTCTCAGGGGATTAAGAGCATGGACTTTATCTGGAACTCATAACAAGAAGCATTCCAGATAGTCACAGAGGGATTCTGAATGAAATGATCCCATAAAATATTGCAAGGTAAGACCATAAAATGAGTGGTGATTTTAACTAGATGCTTTCTAAAATTCCTTCCAAACACTGTTTGATTTTTGCGAGTAGAAATGAAATCTTCCTTTATCCTAGTAAAATTCTAATATATAAATATTTGATATCAGTACGTGTAAGTATGATTTATTTATGCCTCACATATGAGGATCAGTGTTTTATGATTCAGATAATATCCTATAGTTAAAAAAATACTGCTAGGGTTTGAAATTTAAGCATCTGGTGGATGTTTCAAAGAGTTGCTGTTAGATTCATAAGGATCAGTGATTTCAATATAAACAGAATATATAAACATCACACTAAAGATATACAGAAGGCAAATAAGCACATGAAAGGTTGCTTCACATTGTATGTCATGTGGTAATGCAAATTAAAGCAAAGAGACACAAATATACACCTAATCAGTTCAGTTCAGTTCAGTCGCTCAGTCGTGTCCGACTCTCCGCGACCCCATGAATCACAGCACGCCAGGCCTCCCTGTCCATCACCAACTCCCGGAGTTCACTCAAACTCATGTCCATCGAGTCGGTGATGCCACCTAATAGAATGGCCTAAATCAGGAACACTGACAACATCAAATTCTGGGGAGAATGTGGAGCAATGAGAACTCTCATTCACTGCTGGTAGGAATGCAAAATGGTATAACTAATCTGGAAGACACTTTGGTAGCTTCTTACAGAACTATATTCTCACCAATCAATCCAGCAATTACACTTCTTGGCACTTACCTAAAGGAACTGTAAACTTATGATCACACAAAACCCTACACACAGATGTTTATAGCAGCTTTATTCATAATTGCCAAAATGTGGACGCAACAAAGATATTCTTCAGTAAGTTAATGCATCAATAAACTGGTATATGTAAACAACGCAATATTATTAATCACTTAAAAGAAAGGGACAAGGAGAAAATTTAAATACATATTACCAAGTGAAAGGAACCAATCTACATATGACATTATACATTTGTCCACACCCAAACAATGTACACCAAGTGTGAATCATAATGTAACCATTCTGATGAATGATGTTGATAATGGAGGTGGCAATGCATGGGGGAGAGGGCAGAAAATATATGGGAACTCTATGTACTATCATCTTAATTTTGTTGTAAACCTAAAATTGCTCTTCAAAAAAAATGTTTTAAGAAATAAAATATTTTAAGATGTTTTAAAACATAAAGTATTTTAAGAAATAAAATATTAATTAGGCCAAGATTACCCTATGTTTTCTTATTAAAATCCTGAGTTGATTTTACCAAGAGACATAGAGATATACTGAATAGTCTTTCTTTAATCTGATACAGCTAGATTAAGTAATGTGAGAAGAGATTTTATAAGACTGACAATTTTGATAAATGTTTACTTGTTTAGGAAAATTAAAATTAAAGTCACTTGTGTGGAAAATATTTAAAAATCGAGAATATCAGAAAATCTAACAGTATTTCATGCTACATATATCAATTTCAAAATGACACCTTCAGTTTAGATTACACCTATCTTCTGTGTGTACATCCCCTAACCTCTATAAACCCTGGAGGAAAATGTTTAATACACAAGATCCCATATTATTCCTCCTGCATATACTCTGGTTCTTTACCTTTGGAATGTGCTTGTAACATTAAATATAATACTTTTTACCGCTATTTTCACCTTGTACATCTTTAGAATTAAATTCACCAGGCATGACTTCTGCAAGGCTGAAATATTTCCACTATCATGTACACATCAACAGAACATCTTTTCTATCCTTTCTTAACACACACTTTCAAAATTACTCAATTTATGTAACTTAAAATGAGAATCAAACCTTTTTTTCAAAAACTGTGTTATTAAGAGTTAATACTCGAATGCTACTAAACTGTACATGATGCTATAAGACAATTTCATTAAGAACTACACCTCTCTTTTCTCAAGGAAATACTGTTTCTCAGTCAAGCAACATGTTCTTTCCTCACTGTAGCCCATTTAAGACACAATTTCAAACGTAAAAACATTTAATCCTAAAAGTTGAAGTAGTCTATGAGAAGTAAATTACTTACAGAGAAAATACTTTTTTAATTAAAGATTCTTCCTCATGAGAATTAAAGACTCAAGTTTATCAAAGCCCATTAATCCCCTATCTTCTTGGAGGAATTTGAACAAAACAAAGGTAAGTAAGTGACCACATCTTAAACTGAGATGTGAATACCCACAACAGCTAACCCAGAACCCAAGTGAGCCTAGCAAAGCCTGGTTGGTTTATTGGTCTAGAAAGCCTGTCAGCTGGTGAGCTATTGGCGGAGTTGGGCCTCTCTTCATCTGGAAATGGCAGGGTTCTAAGAGAACAACTGGAAACAACCAAGTCTCTTGAGGCCTAAGTTTAGAAAAGGCATTGTCAAATTTACCATAGTCTACTCCTCCAAGCAAATCACAAACCAGGCCTCAACTTAAAAGGTAGGAAAGCAAAATTTACCTCTTGAAGCGAGAAAACGCAAAGACATCACAAATGGGTGCAGATGATGGGGTTTTACTAAGGTTGAACTAAGAAGCGATCTGTTAAAAGACAGGGTCACAGGGGTAGGCAGGAGATTAACAGTGGAGCCTGGAGACCAGCTAAGAGGCTACTGCAAAAATCCAGAGGAGAAATCAAACCACTGATTTTCAAGTGGCAAACTCCCAATACATACCGAAAATTTCATCCTCATGAGCAAGCATCTGAAACTCAAATAAGGTATGCCTTACCAACTCATTCTAAGAATGCCCTTTATTTTCATGTTCTAATCCCTTTGTTCTTCCCAACAATCAAAGTTTAGCTATTTTCAGAAAGCAAAGGTATGGAACAAAATAACTAAGTAAAATTTGAATCTGTAGCAATTCCCACAATTAATACTCAATTTATGCAACATGCTTTTTAAATTCCAAAGATACATACAAATTTGAGGTACTGTCATTGTTTTTAAGAAAATCCAAAGATTCAAGTTATAAAAATATCCACAACAAATGATTCACTAAACAACGAAACTAGTGACAAGGAAATTGGGCAATAACAATTTCCCAATAGAAATAACAATAGAAACATAACAAACTGTTCATATTTATGCAAGCCATAAACTTGACAGCTAACACACAGAGCAGCCGCATGCTTTAATGGATGGTACTTGAACCATTTACAGCATTTTTTTAATAGATTCACCTATCTTTTACTTTCAGTTCACTAATTATATAAGAAAATGATCTGCAGACCCAGACCCTTGAAGTTTGACAGGAAAATGTGGAAATTTTAATTTTATCCATAAAAGTACGCCTTATAATTATTCAAGCTGAAAAAAATATGGTTAATGAAAAGCGCTATAACTTGCTTACCTTTCTTCTTCTTGTTTAGGCACTAAGTTGTTTCTGAATCTTTGTGACTCCATGAAGTATACCCGCCATGCTTTTCTGCCAGGGGATTTTCCAGGCAGGAATAGTGGAGTGGGTTACCATTTGCTTTTTTTGTAACCCACATCTTTATCATTTCAACCTTTCCTGACTGTGATTCAGAACCAGCCTTGAGAGGTCATCAAGATCAAAACAGAATCTTTACAGAATCACACTTATACTATATGAAGCAAAAAGAAAACGAGCCCTATTTTAAAAGTTCAGTAAAACAAAATTCTCTATTTTGCCTTGAACTTCATCGCATTAATTCTCATTATCACCAAATGGTTCGACTTACGCATTTTTATCATTTCGTACTTCTAAGATTTTACTACATGAGTGAAAGACATAAACTTTATAATGCAGCAAATTTAATCCAGGATTTCATTCTCTCGAAAAGCATTGCATGTGTTCACAACAAGAAAAGTTCAATATGTATGGATTAAAAGAAATGTGATAATTATGAGACAAGAGAATGGAATATTACCTGATTATCTGCCATGCATTAGACTGTTTCGGGGGTGCATTTTCTTTTCTCATAGAAATCACAGGAAGTTCAACAGTTCAGTAATTTGCCCAAGTTCATAGTTAATATGTAGCAGAGACTAGACTACACTACACAACTACCCAATGTAATGACTATACTTTTTCCACTGTACCACATTTTTTAAAGCATGTCAGACAGCTCATTAAAAAAGGTAATAAAAAGAATTTTTACAGAACTCTTAAAACTATTTTTCACATTCCCACCATAACATATCTAACAGCTCTGATTACTTCAGTTCTAGGTTCCACATTTGCCAGGCCCCTCAAAAATGTAACATATTTATCCTTGAAGTGCAAAAATAGTAAAGTATACAAAATTTCAAATTATTCCAAATTATGGCTTAAAAAGCTTTAAAATCTTTCTAATTATTGATAAATATCATGGGAACAGTGGCAAAATGAAGTAAGCCATTAAGGGTATACCATCAGCAGAGAAACGTTTGAAAAATGGGATCATTATATTTCTCTCCAGATTATCCACTTTTGACTCCTACAGCCACTGCAGCTCATTGGTACATCTAGAACTTAAAATTTAGTTAAATCTGATTACTATACCATTGTTGGTGTTCATTCACTAAGTCGTGTTCGACTCTTTGCAACTCCATGGACTGCAGCACACCAGGCTTCCCTGTCCTGTCCAGAGTGTTATCAAACTCATGCCCATCAAGTCAGTGATGTCATCCAACCATCTCAACCTCTCTCACCCCCTTCTCCTCCTGCTCTCAATCTTTCCCAGCATCAGGGTTTTTTCCAGTGAGTCGGCTCTTCACATCAGGTGGCCAAAGTATTGGAGCTTCAGCTTCATCATCAGTCCTTCCAAAGAATATTCAGGGTTGATTTCCTTTAGGATGGACTGATATGATCTTGCTATCCAAAGGGCTTCCAAGAGTCTTCTCCAGCCCCACAGTTCAAAAGCACTCAGTCTTCTTTATCATCCAACTCTCACATCCATACATGACTACTGGAAAACTGTACCTTTGACCAAACGGACATTTGTCAGAAAAATGACCTCTGCTTTTTAATGTGCTATCTAGGTTTGTCATATCTTTTCTTCCAAAGAACAAGTGTCTTAATTTCATGGTTGCAGTCACCATCTGCAGTTATTTTGGAGCCCAAGAAAATAAAGTCTGTCACTGTTTCCATTGTTTCCCCATCTATTTGCCATGAAGTGATGGGACCAGATTCCATAATCTTCATTTTTAGGAATGTTGAGTTTTAAGCCAACTTTTTCACTCTCCTCTTTCACATTCATCAAAAGGCTCTTTAGTTCCTCTTCGCTTTTTGCCACTAGAGTGGTATCATCTGCATATCTGACATTGTTGATATTTCTCCAGGCAATCTTGATTCCAACTTGTGATTCATCCAGTGTGGCATTTTGCATGATGTACTCTGCACAGAAGTTAAATAAGCAGAGTGACAATATACAGCCTCGATGTATTCCTTTCCCAATTTTGAACCATTCTGTTGTTCCATGTCCAATTCTAACTGTTGCTTCTTCACCTGTATACAGGTTTCTCAGTAGGCAGGTAAGATGGACTGGTATTCCTGTCTCCTTAAGAATTTTCCACAGTTTGTTGTGATCCACACAGTCAAAGGTTTTAGCACAGTCAATGAAGCAGAAGTACATGTTTTTCTGGAATTATCTTGCTTTCTCTATGAACCAACAGATGTTGGCAATTTGACCTCTGGTTACTTTGCCTTTCTTAAATCCAGCCTGTACATCTGTTTGGTTCTCAATTCACATACTATTGAAACCTAGCTTGAAGGATTTTGAGAATAACCTTGCTAGCATGTGAAATGAGTGCAACTGTAGGGTAGTTTGAACATTCTTTGGTATTTTCCTTCTTTGGGATTGGAATGAAAATTGACCTTACTATGTATTTTATTTCCATATTTATAATCATCTCTACTAAAATATGTAGTCAAATTTCAAAGTGCCAAAAGTCAAATAAATACAACTATTAGCAAAGCTTTTAACTCTTAGGTAATCTCTAAGTGGACTACACAGAAACCAATACCACCTTTGGCCTTTTCCCTGTCCTAGAAAAAAATGCGCTTTATCTGATATGTTTCAGACTAAAATTTGCCAGATTTTATTAGATGTTTTCCAAAAATCACTCCCCAGGCAAATATGATGTATACCAAAAATTGGAGAAATGTGGTTTAGATGATGACTGTCAATTTGTCATTTTTTCCTTTTTAATTTACACTATAAATAGAGAAGATTGTGAGCATAAGGCTTCTCTCTGTTTATTTTAGGCAGAATATTCTTAGTAATACTCTACAAAGATAAAAATATCTGTTGTTTTACCTTGTTTTTCTTCTACTAACTTTATTTTTACACTAAAAAGCTTTTGCTATTATCTCAAAAATGTTTCTGTGTACTTCCTAACTTTAAATCTGTAATACATGATTCTTGGTGATCAGTTTAGTCTATGAGTTGGATTTTTTATTTTGTCAACTGTCCTATTAAGTTATGCATTTTGGTATAGTACTTACAGGAAGTCCTCAATCTCCCACTCATAAAAGAGTTTGTAGTGAACATAATAAGTATAAATGTATCTACCGGTAGACTATTGGAATATTAAGTATTGCATACTCCGCTACAATAAAAATTGGAAAAGACATTTTCAACAGATTTATAGCTTCTTTTCAAGCTTAAGTATTAGAATATTCAAACATCACATTTTGACAAACATTTACAATATTTTTTCATATTATATTGAAAATTATTTTCCTTTGAAATCATCTTCTCACATTCAAGATTTAATATTCAATATATGTAATACTATACTGGAGTAAATTTGTTCAGAAACAGAACTACTGCACAAAAATACATATAAAACACACCTCCACTGTAAATTTGATTCTCTGCCTATTGCCATTAAGAAGCTGATTTGGGTCACATAACCTAAGATTTCTCAACAGCTCCTGTTACTACCGTATCTGTCTCATTCTAGCTTCCCAATGGAGTCATCACTGGGACTAAAACCACTGGATGCTACAAAATGGAAAAAAGAGATAAAGTCCAATAATATAGCATCTAATATTTAGAGAATTGATAAATAAGAATTTCTTTATAATAAAGCAGATTAAATTCATTGTGTGTTACCCCACACATAAAATCTCCAAACAGGATATTTTTTTTAATCCTTTAAAAGTCTTAGTGTTGAAAAAAATGTGTTTACTGGTAAAATATGAATATGGCCTATATCAAATTAATGTATTGTTTCAATGTCAATTTCCTGGGTTTGATAATGTCTGACAGTTATGTAAAACATTATCATCAGAGGAAAGTAAGTAAAGTGCATGGGGGAAATGACAGTATTTTTAGCAACTTGTGTAGTTACATTATTTCAATATTATAAGTTCAAAAATTTGCTTTGTGAAATAAACTACTCTATAAGGCTGCTTTCAGATTTTCTATTAGTTTAGAATTCTATAACCATAAGTCATTTTCAGGTAATACATAATCAGAGCATCAATACCCAATACCATTTTGGTATAAAGGATGTAACATTTTTTAATTTGTGATATTTAAGCACATATTTCAGTTTTAAACTCTACTATATTTTCTAAAATACCCTTTTACTTGGTGGGTCTTTTCACATATTTACTCAGTGAAAGTGTAAATGATGTCATAATTTCTTCTACATATTTTCCCAAAAAGTTAATTTCCCCAAGCTGTCTTCAAGTGAAACATCTTCAACATGAATTTCCTTATGTAGACAAGTCACTGAAGTATGCAACATAAAAATAAAATATTCCCCATAGAGTAATTATAAATAAATATATACTAACACAATATTTGCCAGCTGTTTGTCATCATCATTACATAGCAGTCCTGTCTCAACTTGACATTTAGATGTGGCTTGAGCTCTCACTGTCAACATGGACTTGCTCAGTATCTTAAACACTAGCTGTTCATTGAAATAGTTTATACAGAATTTGGTATTATCTATAATTAAAAACAGCTATTGTTCTAGAATATTATTTCATTATTGTGCCTGATTATTTACACTTTGCTTTACTATCTTGGATAACACTTCATAGTAATATTTTAAGCCCATCTTAATACCAATAAAATGCATGTCATTAATTTTTAATAATTAAGATAGTATATAATACTCTAAAGATAAAATATATGGGTATATTTATTTTACTTCTAAGCATTTTCACTTAGAATCTGCCTAGTGCTCTCTAGCATTTGTGTTAACATATATGAAGATTAAATTTTAGAAATACTATTGAAAGTCAATAAAATATTTCATTCATGATCTAAAATGTGTATTTACCAAAATGTATACTTAGTTTGTAATCTCTTTTGCTGTTTCAAACTTCAGTAGTAGTGTTTAGTCGCTCAGTCGTGTCTGACTCTGCAATACCACGGACTGTAGCCCACCAGGTTCCTCTGTCCGTGGGATTCTCCAGGCAAGAATACTGGATTGGATTGCCATTCCCTTCTCCAGAGTACCTTCCCGACCCAGGGATCGAACCTGGGTCTCCTGCTTTGCAGGCAGGTTCTTTACCATTTGAGATACAAGGAAGACCTTTTAAACTTTAAGCACATATAAAAACTACAAGTAGTCACATAAAATACAGTAAGAAAAAAGTAACCCTGGTTCATTTTTCTTAACCTTTATAACCAACGGGCTAATTTGGTTTATTTCAAATCTACTGTTTAGTTATGACTGTGCAGTACTACAGGAATTGGAAGCATGCATTCCATCTGAAACAAGTGCTAATGATTTGAAACCTCTATCAATTGACTCTCATATGAACAGGTATAGCTGAGTGTGCTACCTGTCTAACTGGGAGTTCTCCTAATAAACTTCTGAGTAGAATTCAATGTTTATTCGAGCATATAAATAATGCACATGTGTTCATTTGAAGCTTATGTATATTATTGAACATCGATCACAAACACAGCAATTATTTAGAGTTCAAAACAAAAATATTTTTCAAGGAGTAGTTTATCACTAGCATTGTTTGGAACTGTCGGGTCATGGTATTATTGTTTTCTATTGTTTTCCAGAAAAATGGCCCCCTTCATTTCCTTTATCGAGGTCCTACCCAGATTGGAACTCTACTGTATACTAAACTGTATACTCTTTCCGAAAAGGATCACACTCATATTTCTTCTCTGCACCTTTGCTTTTTTCTGTTTCTTCTCTGGGGAATAATCATCCCTTTCACCTCTCATTATTTCCAGCTGTCAAAATCTGATCTCTCATCTTTGTTCAAGTTGTTCAAATACTATATAACCCAAGGATTAGATTCTGTGTAATGCTGTGGAGAATACACTAAATAGGGAATGATTGGACGTCATTTCTGGTACCTATGGTCAAAAAATACACCCCATTGCTTACCAGATGTGCCAGCTCTCTAGGCCTCAATGTCTAGAACTGAGGGTTTACACTAGATGGATCCTAAGACCTCTTCCAGTGTTTTGAAAACTATGGTTCTATGATACAATATCTATCCTTTAGATATTTTTTCCTCTATGTCCACAGAGCAACTCATTGTGTAGAAATGAATATCTAATTATTCAAATAATTTCATGGAATTTGTGTTTCTGGTGGTAAGTAGAATTAACACTAGGAATCCGTGAATATTGAGGATACATAATCTGCAGTTGGTGATTTGACAGAGACAATAACACCTAAGAAGATGCTTCCCTTATGAGAGGAGATTCAAAATGAATGGAAAAGCACAGTGGAATTTGAAAGTAGCAAGAGATGGGACCTCAGAAAAGGAGGTGGAGTGTGCTATCAGCATGTCAGAGGGCAGGTAAGGGTGGCAGGCAGGGATGTTGGAGATGTAGGAAAAAAGAATCAAACTGTGGTGAAACAGATGCTTTGTAAACCAAAGGCCTAGTAATCAAAATGAGTCTCAAAAAGTGGGGTGAGTATTACCTTTGCTATAGTAGCATTCTGTGAGAGAACACTGCCTCATAATGCAACAGGCATACCCTGCCTCCCCGGGGAACTAGTGGTAAAGAACCCACCTGCCGACGCAGGAGATGCAAGAGACAAGAGTTCGATCCCTGGGTCAGAAAGATCCCCTGGAGGAGGGCATGGCAACCCACTCCAGTATCCTTGCCTGGAGAATCCCATGGACAGGGGAGCCTGGCGGGCTACAGTCCAAGGAGTTGCAAAGAGTTGGACACAACTGGAGTGACTTAGCATACAACCTTGTTACCTATGAGTAGGAGGGCATAAAGACACAAGAATATTTCTCATCTGTCTGTGCCCGACCCGGAACTCTAGTCAATCATTTCAGCTGTCCTCAAACTAAAATTTCCTTTCTTTAAAACACAGAGACAAGCATTTCAGAAAAACATTAAAAGATTATTTACAGAATTATAAGTAGGCCTTTGTTTCCACTTCATGACACTTTTAAAGAAAACATGGCTGGGACTTTGAAAATGGAGAGTGTCACCTATCCTCTCCTTCCAGCTCATGCTTAAGAGGACATGAAGGCAGGCCTAAAACACTGGGTTACACAGTAAGATGAAGTCACACACCAAATTTCTATTCTCATAATAAATTAACATCTCTGAGTTCACCTTCCATCTTATTAAATAAAAAGGAATCATTAACTATTCTTTAAAACATTTCCCACCCTCATCTCTATTTCCTTGTTCCTTGGTCTCTTTTTATTTTCAAGGAAAACCACAGGCAAAACTATTTTATTATTCCATTGCTAAATACATGGGTTAACTACTGTCAACGAGTAAATCAGTCAACAAACATAAGCAAAGTGAAAACAGATAGGATGTCAGACAAGCAGACTTTGGGTCATGATAACAATAACAGCTAAATATGATGGTGGTGATGGTGGTGGTGATGATAACAACCAAGTATTGAAGGCATGCCATCAGGTAAGGGTAAAATTTCTTAAGCATTAAAATCCCTCATTAGAAAATCTTGAGTTTCCTTTTCAGAGATATTGCCATTGAGGAAACATCAACTTCCTTTATTTGAAGACTTGCACCAGCTATGAAAATTAGAAATATAAAAATGAAACATAGTTAATTTACCATATCATAGTATTCTGTACAGCATCATCAAATAAACCCTCTTCTTTCTAAACCAGTTCTAATGGCCTATTTTCCTCTTAGCTACTTCACATATAGAAATGTTAACATCTCACAATTCAAGCAAATCAGTTCAATTTTATTTATTTTTAATTTGTATTAGCATGTTAGTGTGTTTTTATATATGTGAGATACACTCACACACAAATATATATATATATAAACTGGGAAGGCATTTTATGACTTTTGAGCCCTTTGGCATACTTCCTGGAAGTCTCAGTAATGACTATAGTTACTCTTAATTGCCTTCAACACACTTACATGAATGCTACATTCAGTTGAATTATTTCCTGGATTCCCTCTAATTAATCTGATAGCAGCTGTTTTAAAGCCTGTGCTGATTAACAGTTGCAAGACAAGCTAAATGCCTAGTACAAGAAAAGCTCTGTGAAGCTTACGTATGTTCATCCACATAATTTTATCTTTTAAGCAACAACAATTCAAAGATGTGCTATTTTTAGTTAACTGTATTATTTATTTACATAACTCAAATGGTTTCACCCTAATATACTAAAATATAATCTCAATATATTTAATAAATATCTTAATAGGTATTATGGAAATCTGCATTCCAAAAATAACATGTTTTAAAGATTTAAATAAATATTAAAGAAAACAACTGAGGAATTATTATAGTATGTATTTGTACTGGTTTCCCTGTCCTGGTTCAGAAAACATAAATGAACTTTAAGATATAAATGATATATTAAATAAGTGACTCATCTAAAGTAAAGTGCTATGAGGAATAGTTTTAAGGTCAAACTACACACACTTGTTGATGTTTTGTTCCTTTTGACCAACAAATAGCAATTTGATGCATTTCAGACATATATTCAGCTTAAATAATCACCATTAAGTGGCATTCTCTGTAAGTAGCAATTTTAGGCTATATTCTGCCTGTTAGAAAATTAAAGCTCTGATGCTGTCATTCTTCTAAAAAGCAATCAAAACATTCTATTTCCCAAGATATGAGGCCAGACCTCATAGTCCAGCATAGTCCTTCTCTCCATCTTGGTCTTTGGCCAATCCATATTATTCCTACCTAATTCCCATTCCATTAGCTCACCCAGCAAGTGTCTTTCTTTTTTTTTCCCCCCTTGAGTTGTGCTATTTCTTCACTCAGCCTGGTATGGCCTGTTGGTGGACTCCTTCAAAGGAAAGTTTAAAGCCATTTCCTCAAAAAACTATGTCAAGATTCACAAACTCACATGACTCTCTACAGGAACCATCAATAAGCAATCAGGCTTGCTGTTAGGCCTATGATAGGTAGCTGAGGGTCAGCTCCAGACCTTGGTAGTGGGCAAAGTTTTCAGATATCATAATATCCTGAAATATTTCAGAAATCAAGAATTTAATGTGTGATATTCTGATTTTTAAATGTTGGCAACAAATATAAATTTTAAACACTTTGGAAGTCAAACTGATCACATCTGTTGGCTGGCTCGTGCCTCTCAACAGATTGTGGCTTCTGCCTCAAATAATCCTGAGGACGAAGTGACCTCTACACAGTGTATTCAGCTAATCGTATATAGACTGTCCACACTGTGGTTTGGGGGTGTGTATGAATATATCCCACTGGCGTTTTGTACATAACAATTCAAAAATATTAGCTACAAGGAAGCAGCAGGCATAGGTAATGCTTGACAATGCAAGAACTAGAAATCAAATCCCTACTTGTCCACTCACAAGGTGTGTGATCTTAGTATTTTACTTATACTATAAAATCTGCAGTGAAAATAATCATAATCTGTCTACTTTGTAGCACTGAAGTAAATGACATACAATGTGTGCAATAATTAGGAAAGGGTCTCGCACAAGTTAACACTCAAACAAGTGTTAACTGCCATTATCAGTGTTATTCTTTTAGAAGTATAGCAAATATGTATGTTTTATTATATAATACACACATTTAACAAATTTTTACATAATTATAAGTATGCTTTCTATTCCTGTTTTATGCCCCTTTTGAGAAATCATAGTCAGGACTTTCTTTATAATACTCTGAAACATGAAACAAATCCAAATCTTCCCTGACAAGAGAATGAATACAAAATAGCTATGAATTTATGTAGGAAAATGCCATACATACATACATGCATACTGACATACACAACAGCAAGGATCAATTTCAAAAACATTATATTGAAAAAAGGAGCCAGACACAAGAGATTATCTACTGAATGACTGTATTTATACGAAGCTCAATAACAGTCAAAATTAATTGATAGTAACAGAAATCAGAAAGAGGTTACATTTGATATGTAGGAATTGGCTGTAAGGGGCATGAGGGAAAAATATGGACTGATAGAAATGTAATTATTGATTAAGGTATGAGTTACACAGTCAGTAAAACTAAAAAAAAATCACTTATTGATACTTAAAGACACACATTTAATAAGAAGAAAATTTCATCTCAATACAAGAATTTAAAAAGTGATAAACAGTTGCGGCACTTCCCTGAAGACATCAACTTAATAGTAACAGAAATGCATTTTTAAGTTATAAAATAATATTTGAATTCACAAATACAAAAAAATTTCTTAATCCCATTTTTATTATATAAATGTCATCAAGAGGTTTTCAAACAGGGCATGTTTCCTTCATCGGTTGCATACTAGAAGAATCAGGGGACAATACCAATGACTTTTTATGTCAATCTGTTATCACTTATTAAGTTAAATATATTAAATGAACTCTATAGAATGCAGGTAAATCTTTAAAATTTTGAAACTATTATGAATATTGTGAAGAACTCAAATACATCTTAATATACAGTGAATATAAGTGTTTGAAATTACACTGAATTAGTATTGACCTAACAGAGAAGGCAATGGCAAGCCACTCCAGTACTCTGGCCTGGAAAATCCCATGGACAGAGGAGCCTGGTGGGCTGCAGTCCGTGGGGCCACTGCTAGTCGGAAACGACTGAGCGACTTCACTTTCACTTTTCACTTTCACACACTGGAGAAGGAAATGGTAACCCACTCCAGTGTTCTTGCCTGGAGAAACCCAGGGACGAGGGAGCCTTGTGGGCTGCCGTCTATGGGGTTGCACAGAGTCGGACACGACTGAAGCAACTTAGCAGCAGCAGCAGCAGCAGTATTGACCTAAAGGTATATTCTGAAAGCTACTGGGAATTAAAAAATAAAATTATAAGGCTTTAAAATGATTTTAGTTCCCTAAAATAGAGTATAGGAAAAATAAATTAGGTTATTTCACTTCTAAGTAAATCTAACTCACTACAGTTTATTGTCATAAAACTATGTTTTTCAAAATATTTCTGACCTACACTAGGCTCTTCTCAAGTTGAAGAAACTAGACGATTTTTTTTCAGAACTCCTATTTCTAGTTCATTCTTATTGAATGACAACAGATGTTTAATTTTAGAAACAGTTTTCATGGCCAACTATCTGAACAGGATTTTGAAAAGAAAATTTAGACGAATTGTTAAATCTTTATGTTAAAATGTACTAAGTAAAGGAAATAATCAGGAAGTAAAATACTTCAAATAATTAAATCCTAGACTTTTAACAGTGTGTCAAATACACCCTAATGTACTAATTTTATTTTTAACTGAAAGAACTAATTAATTTAATAATTTTAAAATTAAATATAAAATGATGAAAAAATTTTCAAAACACTGAATCATAAAATAAAAATGCTCAAACAAGAAGCATCTGCAGAATGGTGCAATATTGACCACTGAAAATCTACTTATTTGTGACAGCTATAAAAACACTGGAGAAAATTGTCAAAATCAACTTTTCCAGACCTCTGGAAATTAACCAAAACCCAGTAACAATCTGAAGACTGAGTCTTAGTAAGAACAGTGGGCGTTGTAGCATTTTAACTCTCTACTACTACCCCCTCTTCACAGTTCTGTGTTACCCTTGAAGAAACAAGCCAATAGCCTCACAGCCTATGAAGGGGGAAGGCTGGATTGGGAACACTTCACAAAGCTACATCTCAAGAGGACAATTACTTTTGATCTGTCATGCTGACCCTTTGAAAAGCCCCATTCAAAGACTTCTCTTTATTTGACCTGACTGAGAAGACACTTCCTCCTTGGAAGGAAAGTTATGACCAACCTAGATAGTATATTAAAAAGCAGAGACATTATTTTGCCAACAAAGGTCCATCTAGTCAAGGCTATGGTTTTTCCCGTGGTCATGTATGGATGTGAGAGTTGGACTGTGAAGAAAGCTGATCGCCGAAGAATTGATGCTTTTGAACTGTGGTGCTGGAGAAGACTCTTGAGAGTCCCTTGGACTGCAATGAGATCCAACCAGTCCATTCTAAAGGAGATCAATCCTGGGTGTTCATTGGAAGGACTGATGCTAAAGCTGAAACTCCAATACTTTGGCCACCTCATGCAACGAGTTGACTCACTGGAAAAGACTCTGATGCTGGGAGGGATTGGGGGCAGGAGAAGGGGACGGACGACAGAGAATGAGATGGCTGGATGGCATCACCGACTCAACGGACATGAGTTTGAGTGAACTCCGGGAGTTGGTGATGGACAGGGAGGCCTGGCGTGCTGTGATTCATGGGGTCGCAAAGAGTCGGACACGACTGAGTGACTGAACTGAACTGAGAACTTGCTCAGCGAGGAAAGTGCTATCTTCACAATATTTTACCTTTTTACAAAATTAATCACCAGCAAGTGTTTCATATTTCATCTTCCTGAGGTTGTAAAACCAGATGGGACAAACAGGAATATAGCCAAAACATCAAAAAGCAAAATGGAGTGAATAAGATGACAATCAGCAGCTTTGAAAAGTTATTTCCGGGGCCATAGGCATGTACAGGACTGTTAGCATGTCCAGAAGAGACCCAGAAGGACCCAAACCTCTCATCTCTGACTGACCTTAAGTTTCTGCACAAGCCAGGAGTAAAGGCCCATGCAAAGATGTCAAATGCCAAAGTGTTAAGGTATACTTCAACACACACACAGAACTTCTAGGAAAACGCTGGGAAGCTTACTGGTTCAAGGCAATTTTTTTAGTCTTTCCAATCACTATATAGCAAATAAGCTGACCAAGCACAGACCTCAGGAGAATATTTGAAGAAATAATGGCTGAAAACTTCCAAAGTAGATGAAAACCATTAATCTATATACCCATTATTTTCAACAAATTCCAAGGATGATAAGGTCAAAGATAACCATGCCTAGACGCATCAGTAAAACTGCCAAAATTCAAAGACAATGAGAGGATTTTGAAAATAGCAAGTGAAAAACACAAAGGAGTTTCAACAAGATTAACAACTGACTATTCATTAGAAATCAGAGGCCAGAGGTGGTAAGATAAAATATTAAGATACTAAAAGTAAAGAGAGACCAACCAAGATTTCTATATCCAGCAAAACACTGCTTCAAAAATAAAGGAAATATTGCTCAACATCCCTCATAATCAGAGAAATGCAAATCAAAACCCCAATGAGATACCATTTTATACCAGTCAGAATGGCTGCTATCCAAAAGTCTAAATGCAATAAATGCTGGAGAGGCTGTGGAGAGAAGGGAACCCTCTTACACTGTTGGTGGGAATGCAAACTAGTACAGCCACTATGGAGAACAGTGTGGAGATTCCTCAAAAAACTGGAAATAGAACTGCCATATGATCCAGCAATCGCACTCCTGGGCATACACACCGAGGAAACCAGAATTGAAAGAGACACATGTACTCCAATGTTCATCGCAGCACTGTTTATAATAGCCAGGACATGGAAGCAACCTAGATGTCCATCTGCAGACGAATGGATAAGAAAGCTTTGGTACATATACACAATGGAGTATTATTCAGCCATTAAAAAGAATGCATTTGAATCAGTTCTAATGAGGTGGATGAAACTGGAGCCTATTATACAGAGCGAAGTAAGCCAGAAAGAAAAACACCAATACAGTATAGTAACGCATATATATGGAATTTAGAAAGATGCAAATGATAACCTTGTATACGAGACAGCAAAAGAGACACAGATGTATAGAACAGTCTTTGGGACTCTGTGGGAGTCTCCCATCTCATTTAAAAGAAAACTACATAAAGTAGCAATTATAAAACTGTCTTGATGAGCTCATATGGTATAAAAGAGGTAAATACCTGGTGGCTCAGATGGTAAAGAGTCTGCCTATAGTGCAGAAGACCTGGGTTCAATCCCTGGGTTGGGAAGATCCTTGTAAAAGGGAAAGGCAACCCACTCCAGCATTATTATCTGGAGAATCCCATGGACAGTGTAGGCTAGCAGGCTACAGTCTATGGGGTTGCAAAGAGTTGGACACAACTGAGCAATTAATTTATATATATATATATATATATATATATATATATAAATATATAGCACAAAGAGTGGTGAAGAAAGCAGCTGTATCAAAGCAGTTCTATATACAGTAAAATTAAGTTTACTCCAAGATAGATTATTTTACTATATTAATTGCAATGCTAATAGCAACTATGATGAAGATACTCCTCAAAATCCTCCAAGCTAGGCTTCTGTAGTACGTGAACTGAGAACTACCATATGTACAAGTTGTTTAGAAAAGGCAGAGGAACCATAGAACAAAATTGCCAACATGTGTTGGCTCATAGAGAAACCAAGGGAATTTCAGAAAAATATCTACTTCTGCTTCATTGACTACACAAAAGCCTTTGATTGTGTGGATCACAACAAAATGTGGAAAATTCTTAAAGAGATGGGAATAGAAGGCCACCTAACTTGCCTCTTGAGAAACCCCTATGCACGTCAAGAAATAATAGTTAGAACCTTACATGAGAAAACGGACTGGTTCAAAATTGGGAAAGGAGTACATCAAGGCTATATACTGTCATCTTGCTTATTTAAGTTCAAGGCTATATACTGTCATCTTGCTTATTTAAGTTCAGTGCAGGGTACATCATGAGAGGGTGGAAGAATCACAAACTGGAATCAAGATTGCTGGGAGAAATATCAACAACCTCAGATATGCAAATGATGTCAATCTAATGGCAGAAAGTGAAGAACAATTAAAGAGCCTCTTGATGAGGGTGAAAGAGGAGAGTGAAAAAGCTAGCTTAAAACTCAACATTTAAAAACTAAGTTCATGGCATCCTGTCCCATCACCTCATGGCAAATAAAAGGGAAAAAAGTGGAAGCAGTGACAGACTATTTTCTTAGGCTCCAAAATCACTGTGGATGGATGAGGGCTGCAGCCATGAAATTAAAAAAGATGCTTGCTCCTGGGGAAAAAAAAGCTATGACAAACCTAGACAGTATATTAAAAAGCAGATACATCACTTTACTGACAAAGGTTAGAATAGTCAAAGCTATGGTTTTTGCAGTAGTCTCAGATGTGAGAGTTGGACTATAAAGAAGGCTGAGTGCCGAAGAATTGATGCTTTTGAATTGTTGTATTGGAGAAGACTCTTGAGAGACCCTTGGACAGCAAGGAGATCCAACCAGTCAATCCTAAAGGAAATCAATCCTGAATAATCATTGGAAGGACTGATGCTGAAGCTGAAACTCCAATACTTTGGCCACCTAATGCGAAGAACTGACTAATTGGAAAAGACCCTGATGCTGGGAAAGATTGAAGGCAAAAGGAGAAGGGGGCAGCAGATGAGATGGTTAGCAACACTGACTCAATGGACATGAGTTTGAGCAAACTCCTGGAGATACTGGAATACAGTGCTTCAGTCCATGGAGTCAGACATGACTCATTGACTGAAAAACAACAAAAGATACTTCAAAATAATGGAAAATAATTGAAATGCTCAAATTTTCAGTATGACAAAAATTATTGCAACAGACTCAAGAAGAAATTGAATATCTCAATGACCTATTAAAAAACATTACATTAGTAATTAAAAGCTTTAGGCAAAGAAAATCTCAGGCTCACCTGCTTTTACAGTAAATACTACTATATATTTAATGAACAACTAACACTAATACTTCAAAGACTATTCCAAAAAATGGAATGGTCCAAAAAAGAGTATGATAGTTCCCATATCATTACGATATTTGATTACCCAGATACCAAAACCAGGCAAAGAAATCCCAGTAAACATATCTACTGTTTAATGCTGCTGCTGTTTAGTCACTTCAGTTGTGTCCAACTCTGTGTAACCCTGTGGACTATAGCCTGCAAGGCTCCTCTGCCCATGGGATTCTCCAGGCAAGAATATGTGAGTGGGTTGCCATGCCCTTCTCCAGGGGATCTTCCCGACCTAGGGATTGAACTCAGGTCTCCTGCATTGCAGGCAGATTCTTTACCACTGAACCACCAAGGAAGGCCTTATTGGTAAATATCTCTTTATAAATATAGATGTAAATAACCTCAAGAAAATAACAGGAAGTCAAATCCAGCAGCATATAAAAAATTATACACTACTACCAAGTGGAATATTTCCCTGGAAATTAAGACTAGTTTCACATCCAAAAATTAATCACTGTAATAAAACATGTTAATAAATTAAGGACCAAAATCACATGACCATCTTAACTGATAAAGAAAAAACATTTTCAAAAAACTCCAATATTCTTCATGATAAAAAACATTCAACGTTTAAGAAATAGAGGGACCCAGTTCAGCAAAATAAAGGACATCTACAAGAAACCCAGAGTTAACGCAGTAAACAGTAAAACTAGAAACTTGCCCTTTGATCAGAAACTGGACAAGAATTTCCACTTTCGCTCTTTCTGCTCAACACTGTAATATAGATTCTAGTCAATAAAATTAGGCAAGATAATGAAATAAAAGCATCCAAAATTGAAAGGAGTAAGTAAAATTATCACTGTTTGGAAATTTTCTGGTGGTCCAGTGGTTAGGACTCCACACTCACAGTGTTGAGGGCCTGGGTTCAATCCCTGGTTGGGGAACTAAGATCCCACAAGCTGCATGGTCAAAAAATTAATTAATGTTTTTTAATAAGTACTACCACTTGTAGATGACATGATTTCTATATAAAGAAAATCCTAAGATATCCTCACACAGAAAAATAACTATTGAAAATATTAAACAAGTTCAGCAAGTGTACAGGATTCAAGATTAATATACAACCAACTTGATTCTATACACTTGCAATGAGCAACCTGAAAGTGAAATTTTAAAAAGCAATCCCATTTACATTAGCATCATGAACAGTAGAACACTTAGGAATAAACTTCCCAAAGAAAGTATAAGACTTGCATAATGAAAACTACAAAATATTTGTTGAAAAAAATTTTAAAAGACCTAAATAAATGCAAAAATATCCCATGTTAATGGATCAAAAAACTTAATACTGTCAAGATGACAATGCTTTCCGATTTATCCTACAGATTCAAAGCTGTCCCTATTAAAATCTTAGGTTTTCACTTTACAGAAATCAACAAGTTGTGCCTAAAACTGATATGAAAATGCAAGGGCAAAAACAGTGAAAATAATCCTGGGAAGAACAAAGTTGGAGCATTCATATTTTGCAATTTCAAAACTTACTGAAAAGCTACAAAATGAGAGAGTGTGGTACTAGCATAAGAACATTCAGGTCAATGGGATGGAACGGAAGTCCTAACACAGATCCCCAGATTTACGATTTTTGACAAGGGCACAGAGACAATTCATTGAGAGGAAAAAAATAGTCTTTTCAACAAATGACACAAGGACAAATAAATATTTATACCAAAAGAATGAAGTTGCATCCCTACTTCATATCACATACCAAAGTTAACTGTAAATATATTAGAGACATACTGTCTGTATCTGCAGTTTCTGCATCCATGGATTCAACCAACTGAAGATCAAAAATATTTCCAAAAAATTTACAAAAAGTTCAGAAAAGCGAAGCTTAAAATTGCCACACACTGGCAACTATTCACATAGTGTTTACCTTGCATTTCCAGCTATTCACATAGCACTTAACATTGTATTAGGTATTTTAACTAATCTAGAAATGACAAAGTATACGGGAGGAATGCCAGTTATTTGCAAACACCATGCCATTTTATATAAGGGACTATAGTATCAGAGGATTTTGATATCCACTACAGGGGGGTGGATCCCCTATGACCAATTTCCCATGGATACCCAGGAACAAATGTAAACCCAGAAAATTAGACAGTACAGATGCAAATCATCAATATATTGGACAAGAAAGTGATTTCTTACATATGACACAAAAAGCATGAACAACAAAAGAAAAAATAAACTGGGTATCATCAAAAATAAAACCTTGTATTTTTCAATGAACACCATTAACAAAGGAAATTCACACACAGATTGAGAGAAAATATTTGCAAAACACATTTCTGGTAAGGGACTTCTAATCAGAATGTATTGTAACAATTCTTTCAAGCCAACCCAAATAAAAAATGGGCAAAAAATTCTAAAAGACATTTTTTCAGAAAGAAGATACACAAATGATAAATAAGCACATGGAAATAGGCTTTTCATACGTTAAATCATTTTATTATGCTGAAAAAGGTTTATATTAAAAAACAAAAAGAACATCCATTAACAGCAATATTTTGATAGATATTTCACTGTCATGGGAATTCGTGTTTATAAGGACAGATGTTCGTTTACTAGTATCTTATTTAAAGGTGTTAGTTCACATTTTAATTTCCTTACATTAACACTAACATTGACTGATCTCATTTTTGTGTAAGCTTTTTGGCTGGTGGTCTGCAGGGACTAATTCAATCTAACTCTCAATTTAGCAAAGTGAAACCAGGATGCAATTTGTTGTTGTTTTTGAGTCACTAAGCCGTGTGCAACTCTTTTGCAACCCCATGGACTATAGCCCCTCCAGGTCTTCTGTCTATGGGATTTCCCAGGCAGGAATACTGGAGTGGGTTGCCATTTCCTCCTCCGGGGGATCTTCCCGACCCAGGGATCAAATCTGTGTCTCCTGCTTAGCAGACAGATCCTTTACTGCTGAGCCACCAGGGAAGCCCAGGATGCAATTAAAAGTGGCAAAATGATTAGTATCAGTAAATGTACAGACCAATCTAAGATCTAGTCACAAGCCAAAACAGAAGAGTAAACTGATGAGATACATAAACATTGGAAATGTTTGAGCCCTTTGCAAATTTTAGTGCCAAATAGAAGCTATAAACAAAGGTGTTATTACAGAGAACAATGTGAAGCAGTACAGGAAAATAAAAATGTATTTTACAGGTAGATTAAAATTTTAGAATTTGTAAAATATACAAGTGTTGCTTAATATAATTCAACTCTTAATTAAGCTAACAGAAAAGATACTAAAATGTTAATGACATTCAATATTTGTAGGAGAGCAAAACAACCCACATCTTAATTACTTCTTTAACTTCATCTTTGCTGCAAGTGCTAATAAATGAATAAACGCTTTCAATACTGATGACAGGAAAAATTAATTAAATGTACAAATAGCTACCACATAATAAAAATCTTCTTCAAAGCTATTGTAGGTAAAGGTAAAATTTAATTGTTCAAATTTCAGGAAAAAAGATCAAGACACTTGGGGGTTTTGTATGCATGAGAAAATAAGCTAATCAAGTCAGAAGAAAACCTTTTTTGTAGCCTATATCAAAATCTCTTCCTAACTTCATATTAAATGTGCTATTTGGAACATTCTATTTTTGTTCCCATGTGTGATATCTTATAATGAGTGAACACTCAACTTAATCTGATCTAGTCTTGATTAGACTACTGGATAACAAGCCAACACATTTTCCCACATATTAATACATACAACTGTGATGCTTTCAGGTTTCTAGATAACATGTTTAGGAATTTAAGAAAATGGGTTGCTATTATACACATGGATATTTCTGCCCCATTAATACTGAAGACACTGGTATGTAACACCAGTTCAATAAATAATTCTTTCACAAATTAAATTCCTTTAAACTACATGAGAAAAGAGAGATAAAAATTCACATCATAGTCTACCAATGACTATTCTTAGTTTCCTCTAAGTTCGCTAGTCTCAAATTTTCAAGTGAAATATATCCACCCTACCGAGACAGACAAAATGATATGAATTTTCTTTAATAATGGAATGGACATAACTAATGTATTTTCTTGCATCTGGCAAATCAAATAAGATTCTACTTTATGAACACTGTAAATTCTTAAGCATACAGAGAACTTTTAAACCAATAAATTTAAGTGGTGATTTTCATGATAGTTTAATATTGGTGATTTGTGCCTAAAAATAAGCGAATTCTTTCTCCCTCAGCACTTCTCTACTTTTATATTTTCATGATGGAACATAGTATCACTGCTCAGGGAAGTTGAAATTCAAATGTCATTTGATATTAATATATGCCACTCAATTCAGAGTCTTACAAATTCAAATTATTTGAAAATAAGAAATTCTTGAACATCCCGTAGTTTGCTAGTGTATTCAAGATACTAATACAATCAATTATTATTCACTGCTTATATCAGAAAGCCAATATAGCTATTCAAAAGTACAATTTCAATATCTGAGGTTTTATTTATTTCAATACATATCATATATTGAAATATTAAAAATTCTTACATATGCTGGTGTCTGACTCTTTGCAACCCAGGCCCCTCTTTCCATGGGATTCTCCAGGCAAGAATATGCTGGTATATGCTTTCAAATGAAATGGCACCACAATAACAACCTAACCTCTTGAGTGTAACAAATAAAATGTTGCTCTTCAACAGTATAGGAAAAGGAACTGATGTAGGTAGTTTTGAAGTTTGGGGAAACATACCTGTCATCATCAAAAGAAATATAGCATATTCAGAAATTTACAGATATACTCAAGTGTAAGGGGCAGTTAATTTCCTCAACTTTCTATTAATACTGCAAGCATCATGATGATAACACTGTGTCAAAGATCTTCAGAGAGAACTCTGCCAGCTCCCACGCTCTTGTGCCATTCTTCATAAAAGGCAGTGCCTAATGATCATGCCCAGCTTCCAGCAGCATGAAACTGAAAGTTGATCAGTTGTGTCTGACTCTTTGCGACCCCATGGACTATATATAGTCCATGGAATTCTCTAGGCCAGAATACTGGAGTGGTTAGTCTTTCCCTTCTCCAGGGGATCTTCCCAAACCAGGGATCGAACCCAGGTCTCCCACATTGCAAGCAGATTCTTTACCAGCTGAGCCACAAGGGAAGCCCAAGTATATGGGTAGACAACCCCTTCTCTAGCAGCATAGAAACACTCATACCGCCTGAATGCAACTTCATTTCTAATAAGCATAATACAAAAAGCATTTTGAAAGAACTATCCTGACAAATGTCAAATTCCCATTGGCCTCACAAAAACATTTTTAGAACTATTAAGGAGCTGGGTTCAGGCAGATACTATGTTATTTGCTTCCAAGAGTTTCACAAGCCTGCTAAAGGCTAGAGTTCTACAGTTGGGTAATTGGAAAAGTCACATTCTAATGTTACTTTCAGAAGAAGTTTATAGAAGCTACTCACTTCTTATAGAATCATAAACATCTTCATAACCTTCCTAATATTTGGCAGAGTGCTTCTTAGTCAATTTGGGTGTGATTAATGAATACACAAAGATGTATTGCTTAGTATTTCAAAAATAATTCAGAGTCTGTGTCAGAAGATGTTTGCTAAGACCAGAAAAAAAGTTTCCCAGTGAAAAATTCAGGAATCACTCATTTATGCACAGTTTTCTGGCAACTAAATCCTTCACCACATGTTCTAAATCAGTGCATCCCTGTACTCTGTAACTTTTAGAAAAAGATCATGGTAATGTTATTACTGAGTATTTTCTTTGCCCAAAACAAGGAGGTGGGGCTTAGATATAAATTTGGGCATGATGTGTTTTCTGCCATCTGAAAAGGATAGGATACTACACAAGTATAAAACACGAAGTGATGGAAGGTAATTTAGACTACTTTCACAGCATGCTGATAGTCCAGATGATGAAACCGAGGGTCACAGGATATTTTTAATGGAATTCATGTAAGAAGCAATATGAACTTAAATTGACATGCAAGTGAAATGAAACGAGCATAGATCTGAATAGTTCTGCAGATAATGAGTTTGAAATGCAAAAGAATAACCTTTATGAATTCACGTATGCTTCTGGAGGATAATGTACATTAAAAAAAAAAAGAGGCAAAAGGTTCCCCTAACACTGAAAAATCAAATGCAGCTGAGAACCCATTGTAGAAACCTAAGTGGTGGAGTCAGAATGATGGCTCCTAGAGTTGCCTATATCCTAATTCTAGGAATCTGAAAATTTACCTTCTGTGGCCAAAAGGGCTTTGCATGTGTGGTTAAGGATCTTGAACTAGCAAGGTTATTCTCAATTATTCTCGTGGATTCAGTGTGGTCATAAGGACCTTTATAAGAAGGAACCACGAGGGTCAAAATATGAAAAAGGAGATATGATGACAGGAGCAAAGGTTGGAATGATGCAGTTTGAAGATGGAGGAAGGCTCCATAAGGGAAGGTACACAGGAAGCCTTAGATGTTGGAGAATGCAAGGAAATAGATTCTTCATTTAACGCTTCCAGAATGGACACAGCTCTATTTACCCCTTGATTTTAGCCTATAAGATCTAAGTTAGACTTCTAACCTCCAAAGAAAAAGATACTAAATTTGTGGTTTTTGAAGTCACAAAGTTTGTGATAATTTGTTACATCACCAATGGGGAAATAATATATTAAGACCCATGCTTAGAGGGTGGAAGGAGGAATTAGAGCCATAGCCAGAAAAAAAAAATCTATCTAAAAAAATCAGAAGGCAAGGTAGAGGTGGAGGTATCATAGCAAGTATCACAACAGGGAAGCTGGTTAGGTTGGAATGAGAGCGAGATCAAGGAAAATGAAATCCGAGGAAGCTGATAAATCCAAGGACATTAACAGGTCACTGGTAATCTTTGCGCAAACAATTAAAGAAGGTACATTCATCATCTGGTAAATTTTTTTGTCACTACTTTTTAATAAATTAAATAAATGAGAGAATATCATGGAGTCATCCTAGAAAGCAGCCACTGATGTCCAAATGAATCTAGGGCTCCTGAAATAAAGCTACTGGGGAAGAACAGGGACACAGTATTGGAAGACAGGGCAAATTTCAAGAGGTTTTATGAAGTGAACTGAAGAAAATAAAGCAAAAGTAAAAGAGAGGATCTCTTTAAGGAAGTTCTGGATCACTCTTTCCTGCATGAGCCATGAATGACTGGGAAACTCCCAAGTTAAAGGGGCAGTTTGGGACAGCTGAGTGTATGCCTAAATTGGTTGTAAGTCAAAGATGCAGTGTCAAAAACAAAGTAGCAGGAGTTGGTGGAAGTGGTACTAGATCACTTCTAGTGACTTTTCTTATCAGCTGACTATGACTTTGGTCAAAACCCTTCCATCCCCTGGTGGTATTTCCCCTCCTAGAACAAGATGTAACTGAACAAGGCTTTCTCAAAAGTCCTTTCGGTGCTCACTTCCTTTAACATTAGTGAGAAGTTTCATCCCGTCTCTTCCCCCTAACCATCCCCTGCAGGTCTTCCCCTTCCTAAATTAATAAAAATTCCCCTGGCAACACCTTCTCTTCTAATAAAAGAGGAAAACTTGACCTAAGAGGGGAGGTGGGAAGAAGTATTTAGAGATGAGAATGCCATATGAAAGGAATCGCATTAGCTACAACAGGAATGTGTTAGGAACAAAGAGCGTTGGGTTGTTGGTTTTTTTTTTTTTTTTGCATCACATAATGGTATAAGATAGCGGTTGGCAACTTTTTGCTATGAAGTGCCTGACAGTAAATATTTTAGGATTTGTGGGCCACATAAAGTCTGTGTTGCATATTCTTTTCTTTTTTTCTACAACCCTTTAGAAAATGTAAAAAGCATTCTCAGTCCATGGGCTTCACAAAAACAGGTTGTGGGCCGCATGTGGCCCACAGGCTACAGTTTGCTAGCCCCTGGTCTAAGAGGTCATTATCAATGTGTACACAGAGAATGAACACAAAATAAAGGCAGTTAAGGAAAATATAGCCATGGTCCTGTGACACTGCAGATGAATCTTTCTTGGGGAGTGCTTTGGTGTGCATGATGGGGAGCTGTTGAAAGGAACTCTTCTGGTGCACATTTTGGTATTTTCCAAGTGAATCCTGTATCATCCCAAAATGAACCAAATGCAAGGAGAGAAGGGGAAAACAGGGAAAAGGGCCAATGCAATCACAGAAGAATAAAGCTGGAGACCTAATGCTATCAAAACCTCTGGCTCAAAATATGAACCGTGCTTCAAGCTTACCCTGTGCCTATTGGTTAAATAATAAGCCTATTCGTTTCTGTCATAATTTAAGCCAGTTTGATTTGGATTTTCTGCTTCTTTTGATCAAAAGCATGTTAAGTGATACAATCTGAAAGAGATGCCTCCTTGTATCACTAAACCTTACCCAATTTCTGCCCCCCAGCCCGGGGCACATGTCATCTTCAGATGCACAACCCATCAATTACCTTATCCTGAGGCCTCAGAAAGCCAGGGGTATGGTGAAACTTAGAGATAAAGCAGGGCTGGGGAATAACTTGGCAATACTGCTTGCAAAGGGGAAAAAAGTTTCTTTTTGCCTAGGCAAAATGTCTCCAGTCTAAAAGAGCCATATTATAATATACTGCTTTATCAAACATGTCTGGATTTCTGTGTACATTGATAATTCTGTTTAGAAGATATTAGTCCTCTGAGAAATTTCTATCTTTGAGAAACCTAAAAATCTTCGCAATTTTAGAGAATTGTATTGGAACTACAAGTTAAGCAGTAGCTGAATAATGGCCCTTCAAATGTGTCCACACCCTAATTCCCAGAACCTATGAATGTTACAATGAATTGCTATTCTGTTTTTAAAAAATCCAAAATGTTAGGGGGAAAAATCCACAAACACTATGAAATACAATAGAATTTCTCTACCTTTCATAAGTATATATGCATATGCATTAATCACATCTAAGTTACAGTATAGCTAACCTTTCTAACTTAGGTAGTTTTTAATTGGATTAAAATATCTCTGGTTAGTCCCAAGTTGGTTTTTACATTTAAAAGAAGACAGGAGCCTTAGCCATATTTCTTTTTTAATCCTTCACTAAACAATTTTCTGTGCTTGACAGCTTTAAGTATCATTGTTTGTGCTGGATTATATGTTGCCTATCCTCAGCTCGGAATCATCATGGCTCCTTTGTAGTCTCCCCTGTTTGACAAGGGGAAACCTATAGGCAAAATTTCTAGAATCCCTTTCCCTCTATGTCTCAGAGTTGTTTCAGCCAATTAGAGGCACTTCCACTTGATTTGGGGGCTGAAGAGAGCGACAGGCCATTAGTCTCCACAGCAGTTGCCGCAAAATCGCATGGCAGGTATGCAGCTGCAGTGGCTCCTGAGTGAATTCACCCTGTGAATCACCTGCTTAGGTTCACAGATAATCAGCAATGACTTCCCTCCCATCCAACGTTCTGATTTCATGAACTTCAATAGCAGTTTTCCTGACCTCTCCGTCTTCAATCCTTCCTATGGTTGTACAATCTTCTAATTCCCTGACTTGAATCTCTTCCAACCTGCAAAACCTGGAGTGGTTCCTGCTTTCCTGATGAAACCCTGACTAATACACACATTTACTGCTTCTATTAACCCTGTGAGATCATGTTTCATTGCTATTTGAATAACAAAGTAGCTGGATCAAGCAGTGAGTGGTGTAACCCAGCACTGCATTAATACTTAGGTAAGGGGAAATCAGAGAAAGCAGCAGTCAATTTTAATCCGGGCTCTGCAACCAATTAGCAACATACCATTAGGGACATCACTTCATGACCACAGGTATCAGTTTCCTCAATTGTAGGGAAGGGGCGGGCATGGATTATCTTAAGGATCATTTGAAGTTCAAATACAGCAGGCCCCCTGTATTCATGGGTTTGGTATCCCGTGGATGCCAATCCACACACAGCCGGCTGAAACCACGGATGCCAAACCTGAGGATTCAGAGGGCCAACTGTATCTGGACTTCATAACAATATGTACCTGCCTTGAATTTTACTTCAGTTTATCCTCAGATTGGGGCTTCCCCGATGGCTCAAGCGGTATAAAGAATCTACCTACAATGCAGGAGACACAGGAGACGTGGGTTCAATCCCTGGGTTGGGAAGATCCCCTGGGAAGGAAGTGGCCACCCACTCCAGTATTCTTGCCTGGAGAATTCCATGGACAGAGGAGTCTGGCGGGCTACAGTCCATGGGGTTGCAAAGAGTCAGACATGGCTGAGCACACATGTATGTACGTATTATTCTAAAATTGTTGTATTTGTTTTAACCAGTTTGCTTACACAGTCTTAGGAAAATTTCAATAAGTGTACAGCATATTCTATAGGATATTTTTAGTTGTCATAAATATTTATGAAAAATTTTTTCAGTAAAGGAAGAAAATATTAATCAGCAAGAAGAAATAAATTCATTTTCTCAAAATCATATGTTATGTGTAACACACAAACACACACAGAGGAAACATTTTTAATTACTTGATATATCAAGATTTTCCTCTCCCAAAGATCTTTGGATTAAAGTATCCTAAGATGCACATGTTTGCTTTCTCAGCCAGATCCATATTTCTTTAAAGGAATAATTTATTATTTTTATAGTATAATATCAGAGCAGTTTTAAGATGAATACATCCAAATCTATTTCCTTTGGAGCACTGACATACAGCTCACAGACAGGCACAGGAACGGTGTGCAGCTTGATTTCATGGCTTTTGCAGAGCTCCTGGAGCTTCAGGGTAAATATCTTGGAACCAGGTGAATACAACCACAAGTGCTTAGAAGCTAGAGGTTATGCTCACGGCATCAGTCAAATGGTAAGTCAGAAGAAATTTCATCTTATTTCGCTCAGGAACTTAAATGTAAATCTTGTAATTACTTAAAAATTCCATGAGACTTTTGAAAGTTAACTTATTTGACATACAATACTTGTAAGAATCAAGTTATAAATTATTACCCCTACATCATATGACAGTGAACCTCAACTCGGGCTCAAAAATTCTCAGGCCTTAACCACCTTTCAGAGTCCAAGATGAAAGTGCATTTGATGTATCTGTGACCATACATTCTCACAGGAAATACAACTACTATAATAAGCAAAATAAAATTCTTGTTCTTGACTACTATTGGTAAAATGATGATGTTCTTGACTACTGCTGCTATTGCTAAGTCACCTCAGTCGTGTCCGACTCTGTGTGACCCCATAGATGGAAGCCCAACAGGCTCCCCCGTCCCCGGGACTCTCCAGGCAAGAACACTGGAGTGGGTTGCCATTTCCTTCTCCAATGTGTGAAAGTAAAAAGTGAAAGTGAAAAGTGAAAGTGAAGTCGCTCAGTTGTGTCCGAACCTTAGCGACCCCATGGACTGCAGCCTACCAGGCTGCTCCATCCATGGGATTTTCTAGGCAAGAATACTGGAGTGGCTTGCCATTGCCTTCTCCGTCTTGACTACTAATTTGGTTAAATTATTTTAGAGAAATATGCCAAATCTTACTGCTAGTTTTATGACATAGAAAACTTATTTAGCATTAGCCAATGTCTTTTTATGCCTATAAGTTGGTTATGCTATAAATTACAAACTTAACACCCCTTCAACTTTGTAACCTTTGTTTGCCCAAATAATATTAATCAAACTTCTTTAAAATGGAGATTTTTAAGGATCCTATCCAAAAACAAGTCTTCTGAAAATAGCAATCCCCCTTGCCCTGAAAGTTTTCCAAACTATGCCTTCAAAACAGGTAGAAACTTTTCGTTCACAAACCTTTCCCATTTTTGATAAGTCAACCACCCCTCACAAAACCTGATTTTAAGCTTGCTGGCATGACTAAGCTATGCCTCTGGCATCATGATTTATCTTCCTACCATTTGATTTGTAATTTAAGCGTCAGCAGTTGAAATCATGATCAAAAGTGAAAAGGTGCCTAGAGCTTTCAGGCAGTCATGATAATTATGTACATTACTAAACTGCTCAATCATATCTAGACCAACAATCCTGTCACCATTTACAAGTCCAATGATTTTAAAACTCTCCCCACTGAAAGAGAAAATTGCTTGCCAGTAAATGACACGTCCATCATTCAGTTATATGTCAGTTCAACATTACAAAAAGGTCATCTTCTAGAGGAGGCTTAGCAGAAACCTCTCTGGTGAAGATTAATTATTTAGCTACCTGCCTAAATCCTAAGATAAAGTGACTACTAATGTGCACTTGGGAAAAAAGTCACAACACTGACAAGAATATTTAAAACAATAGCAAAAATGGGCCCCAAACCTTTGTGTATTCTGGTTTAAGACCATGTATCTCTTGTTTCACAGCAAACTAAATGTTTACATATCTTTCTTTATCCTGCGCTTGATGTGACTGGTACAATTGGTTTAGAGAGGTCTCTAAGCACATTACATCTGTGGATTCTGCTAATAGTCTCCTATTTGTGTTGTTCTAGGAGATTATGACAACAAGTTGTTCTCCTAGCTTGGTGACTTCTAAACACTCTCCTCCTATCCATCATTTTGAAAGGTCTGCCTGATATATGGGTAATCCACAGCAAATAAACTGATATTGGGAGTTCATGGCTACTGACTCATAGGGTACAGTGTATGAAATCTAGTATCTAAGGTCTTGGAAGTGACAGACTGGGAGAATATAAGGTCATAAGAAAAACTCAATTTTTTTCTTTCTTGCATAATCATTATTTATAATGCAGTTATAGAAATATCACTGAGTATATAAAAAGAATGGTGATTTCTTTATCATCATAATTCCAGATAAGAGTTTTTCTTAACCTTTTATTTTTTATTGAGATGTAGCTGATGAACAATATTGTGGTAGTTTCAGGTGAACAGTGAAGGGACTCAGACATACATATACATGTGTATATTCTTCCCCAAACTCCCCTCCCATCCAGGCTGCTATCTAACACTGAGCAGAATTCTCTGTGCTATACAGTAGGTCCTTGCTGGCTATCCATTTTAAATGATAAGAGTTTTTAAGTTTCATGAGCTATCTGATCAAATTCCATATATGTGTGATTGAATAAATTACAATTTATTATCTGCATTATCTTAGGTTTAGATAATACTTTACACTTGGCTTTATAATTAGTGTTATTGTTAATAATATAATGACAGATTTATTGAGTATTGGGTATGCATCAGATACTGTGCTAAACACTTTACTAGTATTATCAGCTAAACTATGAGAGATGTATTATTATTGTTCTTACTTGACTGGAAGGATTGATGCTGAAGCTGAAACTCCAATACTTTGGCCACCTGATGCGAAGAACTGACTCCTTGGAAAAGACCCTGATACTGGGAAAGATTAAAGGCGGGAGGAGAAGGCGATGACAGAGGATGAGATGGTTGGATGGCATCACCTACTCAATGGACATGAGTTTGAGTAAACTCCAGGAGTTGGTGATGGACAGGGAGGCCTGGTGTGCTGCAGTCCATGGGGTCGCAAAGAGTCAGACATGACTGAGCGATTGAACTGAACTACTTGACATATAAGAGAACTATGAACTCTAGAGTGTCTAAATAATTTTTCAAAAGCCTCACAACTACTAGAGGAGTAGAGCTTCAAATTTAGGTTTTCTTTTGAATTTAGGCTAAGCCAATTTTGGAAAAGATGACATTCATCCTTAAGCTCACTAGTTTTTTCTTCTTTGTTTTTCATCATCCTCCAGCCCAACTCTCAACCTCTCTACTTGCATAATAATTTTTCTCCATTCAGCACTCACATTCTCTCCTTTCCTTCCTATCAAAAGTTCTCCAAACAGAAAACATCACTCTTCCAACAAGTATCTGCATGTTAGAGGTGGAGGTGTGGGTAACTGTTTGGCCTGAAGAGTAAAGATGTAATATTAGAACTCCAGTCATTGTTAATGCTTAAAGGTGAAAAATACTTTCCTGGAGTTCATCAGATAATATCAAGTATCCTGTGACTTGAACAGAAGCCAAACCTAATGTCATGTACCACAATAATAATTCTTTGACAAAGTTCTTGAGAAAGTCATTTCCAGTATCAGGAAAACAATAGAGGAGGAGATAGCAAAAGATGGGGGTCCAAGGAGAGGAAACTATAGCTGTCTGACCTTGGATGCCCATCTACTTCATTGGAAATTAACTCCACAGAATGAAACTTGAACTCACAGATGCCTTTGATTGTTAGTTGGAAAAATATTATTTTGCTAATTTCAGGAACTTAGTTAAAGCTTGATCTTAAAAGACATGGGATTGGGCAGGGCAGGATGGTGGTTGGCAAGCACATCTATGGTTTATAGATAAAAGAATGGAAGTGAAGTCCTAAGAGAAAATCCTGCCAAAGGATGCTGGAGGTTAGACCAAATGTTCAGATATGGGCTATTTGCTGAGATGCAGACTACTGCACAGGCTGAGAGATGCATTCAGTCACTGATGTTGTCCAAGAGGACACAAATAGAATCATGGATAAAGATAATGGTGCATGAATCATCTTTCAGAGGGCTGGGGGATAGACAGCAGGACACACGCAAAAGTCTGCTGCCGAGATAAACGACCCAGCACACAAATAAGACAGTAGAAATGAAGCAGTTCTAGACTAGGGTCTAGCAACTGAGCCCACAGATCTGAGAAGCAGCCGGTTTCAATAACCATTGCCTGGTGGAGGATATCTATCATTTCAAGGATGGGATTGTATAACTTCTTTCTTGACTTTGGGTCACTTTTGTGATCTGAGTGAAACAGCATTTGGTGACAGTTTTAGCCATCCTCACTTCCCCTGTGGCTCAGCTGGTAAAGAGTATGCCTGCAATGTGGGAGACCTGGGTTCCATCCCTGGGTTGGGAAGATCCCCCAGAGAAGGGAAAGGCTACCCACTCCAGTATTCTGGCCTGGAGAATTCCATGGACTGTATATATAGTCCATGGGGTCGCAAAGAGTTGGACACGACTGAGCGACTTTCACTTTCACTTTACCCATCCCCACAAAGGATATAGGCATCTATAGTAACTAGCTATTTCAACTGACAAGCAGTACATAAGCTGTGCAATGAAATATCTCAACTAAGGGGAAAAAATTAAACACAGTAAACAGGAGACAGGGTTTCAAATAGATTGGAAACACCACAGTCAAAGGTGGGAGTTGGGGCTGTGGGTGGGAAGTTAGGACACTAGAGAAACACTTGTAAAAATCATATCCCGAACAGGCCCACTTAAAGAATAAGATTTAATGATAAAATTATACAGAGCTTCCCTGCTGGCTCAGATGGTAAAGAATCTGCCTGCAATGCAGGAGACCCAGGTTCAATCCCCGGCTCAGGAATATCCCCTGGAGAAGGGAATGGCTACCATTCCAGTATTCTTGCCTGGAGAATTCCATGGAAAGAAGAGTCTGGCATGCTACAGTCCATGGGGTGGCAAAGAGTTGGACACAACTGAGTCAGACATGATAAGATTATACAGAGAGTCAGACAGGATGAGATTATACAATCCTCTTCCTCTCTCATTCCACACCAACAAGTCATCAGGGTTGAATCTAACAATAGATAACAAATGAAAGAGTGCAAGACATAGACTTTTCCTGAAGAGTAATACTTAAGGAAAACTAACAGCAAGAGACTTGCGGGGTGGGGGTGGGGGGACACTAGATGAGTTTGGAGCCGTTGGCATCTATAGCTACAGCTAATATCAGCAGCTATTACCCAGATTAACATAAATTGTCATACTAAAAGGCCTATTTATCTTAGTTCCTAGTGCCTGATATAGCATGTCTGCTGCTGCTGCTAAGTCATTCCAGTCGTGTCCGACTCTGTGTGACCCCACAGACAGAAGCCCACCAGGCTCCCCCATCCCTGGGATTCTCCAGGCAAGAATACTAGAGTGGGTTGCCATTTCCTTCTCCAATGTGTGAAAGTTAAAAGTGAAAAGTGAAAGTGAAGTCGCTCAGTCGTGTCCGACCCTTAGTGACCCCACGGACTGCAGCCTACCAGGCTCCTCCGTCCATGGGATTTTCCAGGCAAGAGTACTAGAGTGGCTTGCCATTGCCTTCTCTGATAGCATGTCTAGCTTTCATCAAAAATTTACAAGGCATCCAAGAAGCAAGAAAGAAACACAGATTGAAGACACAAAGCAAAGATCAGTATGGGATTCAGATATGACACATAGGTTGGAATTATCAGAGGGGAAATTAAAATAATTATGACTAATACATTATGGTCTCTAAATAAAAGAGTAGACACAAGCAAAACATAGGAGTAATGATACTGTAAATAAGTGTTGAGATGGAAATTTTAAGAAATAATCAAATGGAAGTAATATATAGAAACGAAAAAGACTGTAACAGAAATGAAAAGTGTCTTTAACAAGCTCAACAGTAGGCTTGACATAGTCAAAAAGAATCATTAAACTTGACGATAGGCCCATAGAAACTCCCCAAACTAAAATGCAAAGAAAAAAAAATATGAAACAAATATAAAATCCAAGAAACACAGGACAATTTCAACATGGGTAACACATAACCAAATTAACTGAAAGAAAAGAGAAGATGAAACAAAATAAATATCTGAGGTAGTAATGGCCAAGAATTCTCCTAACTTAATGACAGACACCAAAACATAGGTCCAGGAAGATCAGTAAACACCAAAAAAAAAAAAAATATATATATATATATAAAGCGACAACTAGGTATATCACATTCAAACTGCAGAAAACCAAAGAGAAATCTCAAAAGACGTCATAGTGGGGAGAGGTGGGGGATTCCTTATAAGAAAAAGGATAAGAATTATAGGAGACTTCTTATTTAAAGCCACACAGACAACAGAGTGTAGTGAAATATTTAAGGGGATGAAAGTGGAAAAAAACCCACCATTCTAGAATTCATATCTGGAGAAATTATAATTCAAAATGGAATGAGAAACAAAATATTTCTCTGACCAAAAAAACCTGCAACAGAAGTTCCTTGTAAGAAATAATAAAAGAAGTATTTCAGGCAGAAATAAATCATGAAGGTCAGAAACTTGGTTCTACATGAAGGAAGGAAGAGGAAGAGGACTATATGAAACTAAAATGTTGCATTTTTTATTACAATTTAATCTAAACTGTCAGTTGTTTAAATTAATAATAGTAAAATGCACAGAGTGTTTGTAACATGAAGATAAGTGAAATGAATGACATCAATGTTATAAGGGATAGAAGGGGAGAAATGAAAGTTGTAAAGCACTAATACTATTATATGCAACGTAGTAATGTTATTTGATGGTAGACTTAAGTTAGATAAAAATACATATTTCAAAACCTAGGGCAACAATCTTTTTAAAAGAAGTATGATTGATATGCTGAGGAAATAAAATCACTATATAAATGTTCAATTAAAACCAAAAAAGCAGAAAAAGATGAGAAAAGAAAAGAACAAATGTAACAAATAGAAACCAGTTGCAAAGATGTGGATATTAATTTAAATTATTTCAATAATCATATTAAATGTGAATAGCCCAGACACAACAATTAAAAGTAGAAATTGTTAGAGTGGATTTAAAAAAAAAGACACAAATTTTATATATGTTGTCTACAAACAACCCAGCTTAAACATAAAGACTTATATAGGTTACAAGGACAGGTATAAAGAAAGATATACCATGCTGCATGCATGCTCAGTCACTCAGTCATATGCAACTCTAATGACCCCATAAGCTGTGCAGCCTGCCAGGCACCTCTGACCATGGAATTTCACAGGCATGAATACTGGAGTGGGTTGTCATTTCCTTCTCAAGGGGATCTTACCGACCCAGGGTTTGATCCCGTGTCTCCTGCATTGTCAGGTGGATTCTTTATCACTGTGCCACCTGGGAAGCCCTATACCATGCTGACACTAATCAAAAGAAAGCAAGTTCCACTTTTGTGATGACAGTGTGAGAAGCTCTGTAGAATATTCTGTAGTGATAGAAGCAAAATTGGTTAAAAAAAAATTGTTTTTTAAAAAATCATTTAAAGTATCTGAAAACAGTCCTAAGGAATACATATATATATATAAATATGGATATATACATATATGTATATAAATATATGTGTGTATAAATATTTATTTTATATACATTTTATATTTATTTTATTATTCATTTAGTTATTTAATGTATATATATGCGCATATATACATATATTTTATATATGTATATATGCGCATATATATACGTATTTTTATACATATATACATATTTATATACATATACACATATAAGAGTTGACTCACTGGAAAAGACTCTGATGCTGGGAAAGATTGGGAGTGGGAGGAGAAGGGGACGATGGAGAGTGAGATGGCTGGATGGCATGACCGACTGGATGGACATGAGTTTGAGTGAACTCCGGGGGTTGGTGATGGACAGGGAGGTCTGGCGTGCTGTGATTCATGGGGTCGCGAAGAGTCAGACACAACTGAGCAACTGAACTGAACACATATTTATATACATATATATACATTGCAGCCATGAAATTAAAAGACGCTTAATCCTTGGAAGGAAAGTTATGACCAACCTAGATAGTATATTAAAAAGCAGAGACATTACTTTGCCAACCAAGGTCCATCGAGTCAAGGCTATGGTTTTTCCCGTGGTCATGTATGGATGTGAGAGTTGGACTGTGAAGAAAGCTGATTGCTGAAGAATTGATGCTTTTGAACTGTGGTGCTGGAGAAGACTCTTGAGAGTCCCTTGGACTGCAAGGAGATCCAACCAGTCCATTCTAGAGGAGATCAGTCCTGGGTGTTCATTGGAAGGACTGATGCTAAAGCTGAAACTTCAATACTTTGGCCACCTCATGCGACGAGTTGACTCACTGGAAAAGAGTCTGATGCTAGGAGGGACTGGGGGTGGGAGGAGACGGAGACGACAGAGAATGAGATGGCTGGATGGCATCACCGACTCGATGGAAATGAATTTGAGTGAACTCCGGGAGTTGGTGATAGACAGGGAGGCCTGGCGTGCTGTGATTGATGGGGTCGCAAAGAGTCAGACACGACTGAGCGACTAAACTGAACTGAACTGATATACATATTTATATACAGAAAACAAAAAAACATTATTCATGAAAATACACAATGACTCAGTAAAAACAACCAGAGTAAATGGCATTTGAACCGTGACCTATTCCCTCCTTCCCACAAGTCACCTTTGTCGGCTGCCACCATTTCTCATTCCTTCCAAGATGAAGAGTTCAAACTCTTGTTAGTGCAACTGAGAAGTTACAGGAAACCTTCCTTCACTCATCTGCCTCCTTGCTGGACAAAAGATCTTTGCCAAGTGCAAGAGATAAAGAATACTGCTGTCCTGATCAGACTTGCCCCAGCTCATTCCCCACACTGGAAAAGGCAAAACAAGAGGATCGAAAATTACTTCTCTGCCCTGCACTTGGAAAGAAAGTTGGATTTTTATTTTATTTTGTAAAATTTTATTGTATTAATTTTAGGTAATTCAGACTTCTAAATGTAGAAAAATATGAGTAATATACAGTTGCACTGTTTAATGATAAAGGGGTCAATCTCTCAAGAAGGCATTACAATCCCAAACACATCTGCACCTTAACAATGAAGCATCAAAATACATAAGTGAAAAACTGACAAGGAGGGGTGCTTAGGATGGGGGGACACATGTACACCTGTGGCTGATTCATGTCAATGTATGGCAAAAACTGCCACAATATTGTAAAGTAATTAGCCCCTAATTAAAATAAATAACTGAGAAGGCAATGGCAACCCACTCCAGTACTCTTGCCTGGAAAATCCCATGGATGGAGGAGCCTGGTAGGCTGCAGTCCATGGGGTCGCTAAGAGTCGGACACGACTGAGCGACTTCACTTTCACTTTTCACTTTCATGCATTGGAGAAGGAAATGGCAACCCACTCCGGTGTTCTTGCCTGGAGAATCCCAGGGCCGGGGGAGCCTGGTGGGCTGCCGTCTATGAGGTCACCCAGAGTCGGACACGACAAGCGATTTAGCAGCAGCAGCAGCAAAATAAATAAATTAATTTTAAGAACTGACAAAACTAAAAGAAAAAAGAAATAAATCTGCTATTATATTTGGAGACTTCTGTGCCTCTTGTGTCAGTAATTACTAGATCAAGGAAGCCAAAAACCAATAAAGATATATATATGACTTGAATCACACAATCATTTGGTCTCATTGACATTACAGAATGCCCTATCCACAAACAGCAGAATACACATTTGTCTCAAGCTCACATGGAACATTACCAGGGTAGACCACATTCTGAGTAACAAAACACACCCTAACAAAATTTAAAAGAATAGAAACATGCAATGGATTATCTCAGGCCATAATGGAATTAAACCAGAATTCAACAACAGAAAGATAGCTGGAAAACACCTCCAAATAGTTTGAAATTAGATACCACATTTATAAATAACTCATGATCAAAGAAAAAATTTAAAGAAAAACTCTTCACTATTTTGAACTAAATGAAAATGAAATTATAACTTCAAAATTTGTGGGATGATGCAATGAAAGCAGTGCTTAGAGAAAAATTAAGATCCTTGAGATGCATGAAAATAAAGATCTAAAATCAGTTAAAATGGACATGGCTTTTTAAATGAAATTTACAATGAAGAAAAATGCCATTGTTAAGTTCATTGATATTTATCCAACATCTTTCATATGCCAGGTGCTGGAGATATAAGGAATGAACAAGAATGGAAAACCACTGCTATAATCTAGCTGACATTCTAATGGGGACAGTGGAAAGCTAAACAAGTACATAAGTAAAGAAAACACATTCAGAGTAATGTAAAGAAAACCTAACAGGGTAATGTGACAAATGATGGGGGGAAAGGAAACATTTCGCTGTGTGACTGGGATAACTGTATCTGAGGATATGACATTCAACAGAGACTTTCACGACAGTGTTATGACACTCTCTCTATATATATATTAGCCTTAAGTTTTTCTTTAAACTGCTGAGTTGTTTTTAAACCTTTGGGAATATGTTTGTCTTTCATTTTTTTCACATTCATATATATGAATATATATATATAATATACTCATTGAGGTTTATATATATTTAACTACATTTGATTATAGGCAAATTCTAAAAGCAAGCAGTTCTGTAATTGTCTAAGCAAATCAAGATATGTATGCAATTAAAGAGTGGATAAGATCTCTACAAAAAAGAGAAAATATTAGTATCAAAGAGTTATATTTTAACAACTTGAAAATTGACATTTTTATTACAATAAACATTAAACAGTCAAGACATATTCAAGAGAACGAAATGGTAAGGATCCAAAAAATGTGGTTAAGTTTTCCCAAAACTACATCTTTTGCAAAACCCAGAGTGTTGACGCGTCAAAATTATTTATCAGAGAATGATGCCATGGCAAATAAATATAATTGAATTAAAAAGCAAGGTTAATCTGGGTGTTTTATGATTTCTGAAATTTAATTGGGTGCTTGTTTAAACAATCTGTACATCACAGGTTGTTTCATTTTGTGTGGACAAAACTAGTAAAAACTAAATAGCTGGGCACACAAGGATTTTCTTTATTTATGATTTTTTCTACAAAAGCTATATCATTGCTGAACTCTGTAATTCAAATATGCCACTTAGACAACAATTACTGTTTTCCCAGGCATCCTGTAGAAGTAATGCACAAAGACTCTTCTGTAACCCAGGGTTGTCACTTGTGTTTATACCACACAGAATTCTTCTAAACAGTTCCTGTAAAGAGAACCACACTCTCTCTGATGGCCAAACCTAGCAGGTCACACAATCAGCTGAACAACTTTAAGTAAATTACTTCGCCTCACATGAGGGAGTTATAGCAGATGACCTCTGACATTCTGGGATTCAAAGTTATTTTGTTCAACACTGTTATTTAGAGAATACTTAGTATGTTTCTTTCTGATCCTCTTTCAGCTGTGGTCATCTTAAACCTTGTGTATCTCAGACCCTGCTTTCACTGTGAGATGTCTGATATCCACAGCATTTGATTCACAGCTGGGTCTGAATATATTCTTAATCAGTGTATTCATCTCAAGCTTAATCTATTTGTTTCTAATTATTGAATCCAGCTCAACTTATTTTTTCATTCACCTCCTCAAGGAACCACGCCTTGTCTTTGCTTCTCTAGTCTGTCATGCACCCTTGATATGACCACGTAGGCCTATCTGAGCTCCTAATTTCTAGCCTGCATCTTCCCAAAGCCCCCTACATCCCGATTTTAACAATCATTAGATTGAGAAGATTGGCAGCAATCTGCACAAAATGAACAGGATTTTGACCATCATTATCACATACTTTGTATTTCCTTCCCAGGATAATTAATGCTTTACAACTTGTCAAAGGTGCATATTATTAATTACAATAGGCCACAACTTTTCTATGAGTTCCATTATAATATTGCCAGCTTTATAATTCATCAGTACATTCCATATTCTGGTCTTATTTCATATGCACCTTGAGATTAAAATGTATTTGCATAAGACTTACTGAATTAAATTGAGAGAGGGTTATCAGCCTTTTAAGTTGAAATAATTCAACCAGGTTAAACCTCTACTATAGTTTAAAATTACAATGTGTCAGTGTGGAACACATGGTTGGCTATTATTTAAACTCCAAATCTAAAAAAAAACAAGTTTATTTGGGCTTGAAGAAATTGTCATTTGTGCTTTATAATCTATACTTATGAAGGCGGCTGGTGATTAATTTCATAGTCTGAACATTTCCAACATATGAGATTTAACCAACTGATAGAAAAAAGGGTAGTCTTTTTTTTTCCAAATGGCCATCTGTACCTATCAGAAATTTCATATCTAATTTCATTAGATGCAGGTGGCAGAAATAATTAACACAGCTCTTCATTACATAATAGATCTAATAGGACAGTGGGCATGAGGAATATGGGTTTGCGAAATAAATTTCAATCAATCTGATGTTAACTAGTTTCTTTTTCCTAAAATAGTTTGAGCTCTATGCTTGTTTTTCCTTTCGGCCTACATACTCACCTTGAGATATCTGATAGTGCATATTGACTCCACAGGCATGTTACACAGAGTAGAGGACTTGAAGTTTGCTGCAGTGGAGCATCAATACTGCAAATAAGACCTCGAGGCTGGTTCCCCCAGCCTCTGCCTTGTCGCCATTCTCTACTTTTCTCTCACATCCATTCATTGCTTTCATTACTATTGATAATAGTTGTATATAGGTCCCAATCAAACGGTCATCAATTCATCTCTACCGTCATCTTCACATCTCAGCTCTACTAAATACATTTTATTTCTTCTTCTTTAACCACTCTGGGCTTCCATGCAATCACTCAACTTGTCCCCTATCTAACTTTTTTGCATCTCAGTCCCTTTACCAGCTCCTAAAATGTTGAAACACCCCAGGTCCCCATCCCACGACCTCTATTTTTATGACCTCTATTTTTTATATCTACTTATACTCAGCTTGAGTGATCTCATCTAGGCAAACGATTTTAAATACCATTCACATGCCAGTGACTCCTTCCACTTAACCTATCCACTGATCAGCCAGCAGACTCCTTGAAAAATCCATCTGAATTTTAAATGAGCATCTTAAATTTACTATGTCTAAAACTGTAATCTCTCTATCCCCTAACTGGCCCCATTTCTGAAAAGCTTCACAATGAACCCAGTTGTCCCTCAAATTTAGAAGGTATCCAGCCATGGTTCCATTGTTGTTGCTGTTGTTTAATCACTAAGTCGTATCTGACTCTTTGCAACCTCATGGACCATAGCATGCCAAGCTCCCCTGTCCTTTACTATCTCCCAAAGTTTGCTCAAATTCATGTCTATCAAGTTGGTGATGGCTATCTAACCATCTCCTCCTTTGGCAGCAGAGGATGAAATGGTGTGTGTGTGTGTGTATATATATATATGTACACCTTATACATTCCTCATGCCCCACATCTAGTCCATCATCAAGTCCTGTTTGATTCCATTTCCAAACTGTCACCCAAACCAACCTCTCTCTCTTCCATTTACCAACTTAGACCTAGCAACTGTCCTCTCTTGCTAGAAAGACTGCAATACCCTCTTATGCCATGGTCAAAGTAATCTTTAAAAAATATGAATCAGATCTTATCATCCTCCCATTAGGTCTAGGCCTTTCCCGGCCCTCTGGCTGCTCCGGTGCACCCAGTCATGATTGGGGGGTGGAGAGGGGGGCACGTGGGCTGCCCAGGACCTCTGTCCCTGGAGCTTCTACCAAAGACACGGCCAGGCCTGGACCCCATGGGGCTGGGGAGGGCCATGTGCAATATTTGGAGGGTTTTCCTGGGGGCAGTGGGAGGGCTAGGGGATGGAATCCTTTCCCGTGTACAGTATTTATGCTTCTTTTTAGATGTGTACCTTCCCAAGCACTTATTTATGCAATGACCTGGGGCAGGGAGTGATTGGAGAAAATGACAGAAGAGAAACAAAACCAGCAAACCCTATTCCTGCCCTGGGAGTCACCCTGGGACCCCAACCAGCCTTTCTGGAGGGACCAGTCCCCTTCATTATGTACGCACACACACACTGCATGTTTGGGGCACCGAAACACTGCCCCTTAACATAAACTTTCCACGGCCTTGTCCTGACTGGGTTACCCTCCAGTATCCAGAGCAAAGGACCAAGTCCCCTCAGTCATCCAGAACAAGGTGATGACCGTGGGGAAGGCAGTGACTCCCATCCAGGGGGCTTCTCCAGGCCTCGGTGTTTCCTTGCTTGTCAGCAGTGCCTTTAGTGGTTTCTGAATGTGGGAACCCCGTCAGGGCCTTGTCCAGGGCCCTCTCCTGGCCTGAGCAGGGAAGGGCCCCTCGCTGTCTGCATATTGCCCCCCAGCCCCTGTGTCTCATGCACTGGCACACATGGTCACCACAGAGGGTGGGCCTAGGGGCCCCTCACTCTGACCACTGACTCCCTCTCTCCACACCCTTCCCTGGCAGGGGCAGCCCTTCCAAGGACGCCCAAAGCTGAGGGGCCAGACATGGCCTCCCTGGCTGGGAAGGCTACTCCGGAGGCTAGCTTCCCCTGCCCCCACCTCCACCCCCCACCCCTGAACCACCTCCAGTGGCTTCACATCACACTGAAAATAAAATGCAAATTCCAAATCATGACCTATGCTAATTCTCCAACATTTCCTTTCACTTCACCCCCTAATTTTTGCTCTATAGCCTTTGAAAACTGTTTGACTCATTGTATGAACCTTAGTTACCACCTGTCAGCCACAATGACCTTTGTCTATTTCTTATATACATGTCCTATTCAATCCTGCTACATGTCTCTGATATTCACTATTCCTTCTGCCTGGAATAAGCTTGTCCAAGATTCTTATGTAACAGGCTCTTTGTTATCAAGTCTCAACTCAAATGATATCTCCTCAAAGAGACCTCTTCTGACTACTCTATCTGAAGTAGCTAGTTTTGTCAACCACTATCACACTACTACATCTATTTTATTCACAGCATGAAGTATTATAAAATTATCTTATTTATTTAAACCCACTAAATTGGACTCTCCATAAGAAAAGCAACTAACATTTTACCCCCAGTGCGTACAACAGTAGCCAACACATACCAGACAACTCAAGCATTATATGTTAATTTGGTAGGAGATGAAAAAAATTACCAGATATTCTACTTTTTGAAGAAAAACAACTTTGTCATATATTTCAATAACCTCTGGCATATTCCGTAAGACACACAACCAAAATAATCACTATAAAAGCAAATAACTAGAAGATTTTTCTTAAGAAAACTTTGTACAACCTGATAGAAAATAGATTGAATCTTTTCATTTGCATGCCTCAAAATATTTTCTTCAGAAAAAATACTTCTTTAGAATTGTTACCTCTATGATGACTTAGCAGGCTTTTCAAGAGCAAAACACTACCAAGTAAAATCATTCTACCCATTGATTCCTTAATGCTGAGAAAAAGCAGCAATAATGAAGAAATAAACATCCTTCTCCATCCACAAATAGTCATTGCACAAGGGGGCTTCCTTGGTGGCTCAGATGGTAAACAATCTGTCTGCAATGCAGGAGACCTGGGTTCAATCTCTGGGTCGGGAAGATCCCATGGCAGAGGGAATAGCTACCCACTCCAGTATTCTTGCCTGGAGAATTCCATGGACAGAGGAGCCTGGAGGGCTATAGTCCATGGGGTTGCAAAGAGTCAGACATGATTGAACAACTAACACTCTCACTTCATTATTAATATAACCTCTTTTTTGGTTACAAAGTGGGACAGAAATTTAAAACACTTCCTATTTATATGCTTCCAATGAATATCAAACTTTTTGAGAAACTATTTTACTTTTTCTTAATAAAAGTGCTGCTGCTGCTAAGTCGCTTCAGTCATGTCCGACTCTGTGCGACCCCATAGACAGAAGCCCACCAGGCTCCGCCATCCCTGGGATTCTCCAGGCCAGAACACTGGAGTGGGTTGCCATTTCCTTCTCCATAATAAAAGTGCATAGCTTACTTAATATCCATTCCAATTTCAGTATATTATATAAATGTGTAACTATATAATCACATAAATAATATTTAAATTATCTTTATGAAATGATAGAACATGAATTTATATTCATACACAGAGGAAAACAGATTCTTATTAACACTATATATATTAATGCAAGTTCACTTTTGTTTTTTATGTTTGTAATTCCCAGAGACATAGGCATCTAAATTAAATACAATCATGAATTTGAATATAAGTTTTAATAATTTGTCATGGAACAGTAATTTAGAGATGGTATGGTATTATCATGTGGCAAAATGAACTAAACATTCTCTTTTTTAAATAATCTCAAATAGCAACTAGATATTTTCCTCAAATCAGAACAACTGGTTGTAACACCATTCTTCCTAGTCTTGAACTTTGTCTCAAGATTTCTTCACAACAGAAACATGTTTAAGCCATGTTATCCACTAACATTTTCCATCCTCTTCTTCATGATTCCTACCTCATTCTACTGTGAGAAAAAGGATTTGATTTTTTTTTATTGGAGGCTAATTATTTTACAATATTATATTGGTTGGTTTTGCCATACATTGACATGAATTCGCCCCTGGTTTACATAAGTTCCCCCTCCTGAACCCCCCTCCCACCTTCCTCCTCCCCTTATCCTCCCTCTGGGTCATCCCCGCACACCAGCCCCGAGCATCCTGTAACATGCATCGACCCTGAACTAGCGATTCGTTTCACATATGACAACATACATGCTTCAATACCATTCTCCCAAATCATCCCACCCTCACCCTCTCCCACAGAGTCCCAAAGACTATTCTATACATCTGTGTCTCTTTTGCTGTCTCGTATACAGGATTATCATATCCATCTTTCTAAATTCCATATATATGCGTTAGTATACTGTATTGGTGCTTTTCTTTCTGGCTTCCTTCACTCTGTATAATAGGCTCCAGTTTCATCCACCTCATTAGAACTGATTCAAATGCATTCTTTTTAATGGCTGAGTAATACTCCATTGTGTATATGTACCACAGCTTTCTTATCCATTCGTCTGCAGATGGACATCTAGGTTCAAGTTGTGTAATGGCAAGTCTAGTACTAGGCACAAGAGAAAGGAGTGGTTGGAAGACATGAGTCTACTCTATCATCATCACTCTATATTCTGCCCCAGAAACTTTCCCTACCCTGTTCTCTGAGCTGCCTCTTCCTTGGGACTGCTCTCCTCCCCTTCATCTAATGGTGAGTTTTCCTCTGGAATAGGCAAGCATTACTAGATTTGAATAAAGAGACAATCTGAGGGTACTTTCTGGAAAACCTTCCAATTACGTCTAAGGAAGTGTCAATATGATTCTATTTTTATCATTTATTAAACTCAATATTATAAACCATAAATCAAATTCACAATGATAAGAGAATGAATGGCATGCATCTATATAGTTTAAGTATTCTTCCTCAATCATACAAAGCCTGACTTCTTCCAGTTAGGATGTTAAGATGCCTCCATAATTTTCCCAGTTTCAGAGAAGTCTGTTTTTAAGTCATGAAGGAACAGATTTGGAGATGCATAAACAACATAAAACTAAAGCCAATAATGTAATCAAAAATTAAAATACACAGATAAAATTCATTATATGCAAGTTTCTACATGAGGCATCAATTCAGCTAAGCATATGTTCTTGTCTAATTCAGAATATGTCAACAAGATAATCACTCAGGTGGTGATCATAGGAAAGAAAATATGATAAGTACTATTCTGTACCTGACAGCTATAATTCAGAACACAAACATTGAATTGAAACAGAATGCAATACCACATTCAGGTAAAGCACACGGGGCTACAAGGTCATTAATAGTTTACTAATTCCATATTAAATCAACAGAATGGGTGTAGATTTAGGAACAATCTGCGGAATTTGAGAAGGGTTTATATGTGAACCCAAAGCCTGAACCTTATCACTAAAGGATAAGTTAAACTTGAAAAAGTTCCCCTTACAAATACTAAATACTGAAAGAAACGATGGACTACACAAACAACAAACTCTCAAAAAATTAAAAAACAAGCAAACAAAAAAGCCAAAGAAGCAAAATGATTGTTGTTTCAACCCCATGCATGCTATAGAATGAGACCCTCTTCAATTAGCTTCTGGAGACTGTCTCATCTCAGACAATTAGAGCTAGTTGCACAAAAATTGTCTCATTCAGAACATGCTTTGAGAGGGTTTACAAGATCCCAATGGAGCTTCCAAACTTGTTTTGTTTTCCTAATTGAAAACTTAGAAGGTAATAACCTCCTCTCAATTCAGAGAAAGCTGGAAACCCTAGGATACAAAGCAGTTTCCAAAGAAATTTAAAATAAAATCATGTATCATTAAAAATTGAACAAAACAAACCAAGCACGTCTCCCAAAGAAGCAAAAACATGCCTTTGAAACAAACAGTAAGTCACCACTGTTCATTGCAGAGCAGCATGTCAGTTACAGAGTTGCAGAATGAATGTGCAAGTTGCCAAATTGAACTAATTCATGTTCTGAATTAAAATAAAACACCCTCAATGTCGTAGGCCACTTCTGTGGCCCAGCATTTCTAGGGTTTGCTTTGATCTGCAGTGGGACACATGGAGGCATCGAACAGCTGCTTTGGCCCGCGCTCCGCTCCTGGCAGGCACCTTTCCACACAGGATTCCTTTCTTGCATCTAGTCCTCCGTGATGGAATGACCTACATATCTGCACACGTGGCCAAAACTCCAAGGATAAGAAGGAAGAAAAAGCTGCACACTTTTCATTACAAGGAAGTAACTGAAAAGCTGCTCTTTCAAGCAAAAGAAATACCACCTCAAGATCCACTTCCCCAGGTAGCCTCAGTGCTTCTGGACTCAGCTATTACAATTCCAGGAGGAAAGCATATGTGATAACCATGAATAGCCAGGTCATCCTAACAGCGAAAGAAAAAATATAATTCTTCCCTCCTGGAGAAGTGTGAACTCTGATAAAACTATTGATTTCATGTAGGTTAAAGTCATTCATATGCTCATGTAACAATTGGTCACAGAATGCTATAGGCAAGGCCCTGGGTAAGGGCTTGTAAAGGTTATGAAGTTGAATGATCTAGATATCGTCCTTCAAGGAACTTCCCATATTGGAGAAAAGTTACAACATGCACATACACCAGCATGAGAAAATAGACTGCTGTGATGAGATTCCATCTATGTGCTTAAATCCAGCAATCAGATACAAATATGTATTGAGCACTAATTATGCAATGACTCTTTAAGCACAGTGATTCTAAAAGACATATACATAAACATGTATAAGATACTTTTGCACTCAATGAGCTTATACTATTTAGTTGGGTAAATAAAACACAGATTGTTAAAAAGCATGGCAATCACATATCCTAATCATTTTTGAATCCTCAGCACCTGGCACATACTGGTTCTTTGATAAATCATGTGTTTTGTGAATGAATAGGTAACTGTGTATATTTGCTCACATACATGTGTGTATGTGTATGTCAGTGTATGTGTATATGCATGTAAGTATGCCTGTGTCATATGTTATACTGTATTTGAAAAGAAGCCTGACACTTTAAAAAATGCCCTTCCTTTGTGTTCATTTGAGGTATTTCAATGAAATTGGCAAAGGAAGACTCACTGATACAATTCTCCACTTGAAACACACATGATAGAATAAAGTTGAAAGAACTGTAAAGAGGGAATAGTGACTTTACAAAGATGCTCTCTGTATGAGAGATCTACTACAAGAGAGGGCTTTAGCTGCAAAATGGGATTTTTGTGTCAAATGTGGAGTGAGCCAGTCTGAACCCCAAACACAAAAGGTACATCCTATTGAAAACTTGTGTATTTCTCCAGTAAGAATACAGATTAGAAATACAAAATAAGCTATTAATTCTCAACAGAATTTTAAACTTAATAAAAACAACTGGAATCACCTTCCACCTCTCCTTTTCTCCACTGTATAATCAGCCATTGGTTTCTAATAATTTTGTATCAGCAGTAAGAACCATCTTTTCCTTCCTATTCCTAATGTTATCACCTCAATTCATGACTTTCTCACCTGGACTATTGGCCCCATTTCCCACTTTCTGGTCTCAGAGCTCTTTCTGGTCAGGCTAATCCTGTTACACACCTACTTAAATTTCTTTGGTAGTTCCCAATTTCCTATAAGATAATATTCACATTTCTTCTCATATCATTCAAAGTCCTTTCTGATATGGCTTTCTCTTTCTCCACCTCTCCTGACATACTCCCTCCTTCCTTCACCCATACTGTGCCCAAATGTACATGTATTCCAACCATATTAAACTCTACTGTAAAAACTACTCTAGTGTACTTCTGTGACAGACAAAATAATGGTCCCCAAATGTTGCTACGTCCTAATTCTTGGAACCTGTGAATGTGTTATCTTGGCAAAAGGGACTTTGCAGATGTGATTAAGGAACTTGATATGAAGTTTTTTTTTTTACTAACCATATAGACCCTAAATGTAATCACAAGAAAACTTAGACAAAGAAGAGAGTCAGAACCAGAGGAGATGTGACAACAGAAGTAGAGGTCAGAGAAAGAGCTTGGAAGATGCTGTCATGGGACTTGAGATCCAGAAGGAGCCATAAGTCAAGGAATGCTGATAGCATCCAGAAGCTTGAGAAGGCAAGGAAAGAGCGTGTACCCTGGAGCTTCCATCAGGAATTCAGACTTGCTGTTCAACCTGATTGATTTTAGGATTTCTGCCCTCCAGGACTGTAAAATAATAGATTTGTTTTGTTTCAAGCCACTAAGTTTATGGTAATTTTTACAACATACAGAACTAATACACTATACTTGTATGTCTCATATCACTTATTTTTTTACAAGATCTTTAACAATAGAGATGGTAAACTGTTCATGCTTTTTAATCCCCTGAAGAATTCAAATTGCTTGTTTATAGTATGCTTTGTTTGAAAACTATTTGCTAAGTATAAAAGAGTAACTATAATTGTGTAGTGAATACGAAAGGACAATGCCTATAGCACTACCAAAGTTATGATACATGGATTTTATAATGTGAAAGAGCATGCAGGTACAAAAATAAGCACTCCATATACTTCCAAAACCATAATCATCAAAGTTATGGGGAAACTGTATCAACAATTTTCAGAATACAATTCATGAATGTGGAAAACAAAGTGACCAAGCCTAACAAAGATAAAACATTTCACATTCTTTAATTATAACTTCCTATGATTTTGTTTTTTAAATAAGGAATCTAAAAGTTAAATTCTACAGTTATCTAAACATTTTAACCTCTTTTATACCCAGGCATTCCTGATGTTACTCAATGTTATTTAGCACGCAGTTGGAACTCAATAAATGTTTACTAACAACTGTATGAAGAACCTATTTCTCTGTCCTTTGGGAAGATGAAGGGGCTTCAGTATTAGTCAGAAATGCATAAAATCCTAAAAGAAACTAATAAGTAAATACAGCTGTGCACATTATATATAAATACTCATAACTGAAAACAGAGATTCTCTTCAAAGTTTTTTAGTATGTTAGTACTTGTGTGTGTGTTTGGAAATAATATTTATAAAAGCCAAAGTTCTTCGGAAATTTTTAAAAATACAAAACATTGCCAACCAAGAAAGTCCTTTCAAATTGAACCCCATTCTTTTGGGATATGCAGGTAAGAGCCATTGCTTTTTCAAGTTAACTTTGCCTCATGACTAGTGCTTTATTTTAGCTTGATCATTCTTGGACCCCTCTACCCCCTATTCCAGGTCCAGTCCCCTAGACCAGCAGGAAAAATCTAAGTGGCTTATTGTACATTCATCTTTCCATGTTCTTCACTTTCATACTTCTACCAGCAGCTATTATTTAGTGAATAAATGAAAAAAATCTTTACTGACTTTTCTTCTTTTTGATACTTGAATCATTATAATAACAAGACTTTAATGACAGCAACACATTTTTTAATAATTTTAAAAATACTTTATAATATGAATGTATTTGTCTACATAATTTGAACAGTGCTAATGCACAGCTACAAACTGACATGATGATTGCATTATTAAAGATAAAATTTTTGGTCTCGTTAAAAAGTCTCAGCGAAAATTTCTATGTAAAAAATCTCCCCAAAGGAACAGAAATCTATACATCTTTTAGAATGTAAGGCAATAAATTGGAGACAATGTTTGGAAAATATTATGGTCAATTAAAATAATTTCTGAACAATAATTCATTAGAAGTTTTCTTGCCATGTTTATTTTGTTTTTGTTTTTGTTTTCCTGTGATTTATTACTGAATTTTCACCAACTCTGAAAAGCCACCAGATGGCATTGGAGAGTCCAATTACTTTATAGGACACCTTTATAGGAAAAACTGGAAGAATCTTCAAGCTGAAGTTGTGCTTTTTTTTTTTTCTAATATGAAAATATATTGAGGAAAAACATATTAATTTATTAGAATATTAAACCTTTTCATATCATTGATAAAATTTTATCATTTACAACATATTTTTCTCATATCCGGTATACAAAGTAACTGGAACATGCTTTTAGAAATAAAAGTAAAATGCCAATTATAGAACTTAACTGAAATCAAGGTAGCAACACAAATTGGAAAAAATTTTAAGGACAGTTGTAAAATATGACTGATTACTGAATAGTGTTTAGGATACCTGCAAGAGCCTTACACACACTTTTTAAAGAAATCTTTATATACAACCCTCAGAGATTTTAAGTTTTACCAAAGTTATTCACTATCATTGCCTTAAGGCAACATTTTGCATGCAAGGCAGCACTCTAGATGTCTTAAGAGACTACAACTCTACAAAAGGAAATTTGCCGTAAATAAGCAAAAATAAGCTAAAACATAGTTTAGTATTTTGAACTGCCAAACCTAATTTCACTTAGACACATCACCACCTGCAAGGAAAAGTACCTTATTTTTTACTTGAGCTTTCTAACTATATAGAATATGCTTTTTAATAAGACAAACAAAAATCATAATTTTTCCCTAACTGAATGTCTGTTTTAAACTGATAATACCCTCTGCTCTGTGGCCTTAGGGAAACTGCCTTCTCCCATGGGCCTCAAAACACTGACTACAAACTCTGCCCATCTAAATTTGTTTAATCAATGTGCAAAAATGTAAAATATGTTACAGAAAAAAGGTACTATTTTATGTACTGAGTATTCCTTCAAGATGTTCAACAAGTGCTTGTGAAAGGAACAAAAGAACAAACTTCTATTTCCACTGATGATGTTGCAGTTCAGAACTTTACTTCATGAAAAACGAAACTGAGGTCCTGAAAGGTTCAAGGACTTGTCCTCCATCAATCAAGGCTTACTAGCGGTTACATTGAAATCCAAGTTTAAGTTGCAGCTCTATAGATTTCATAATATTCACCAGACCAACCTAAACCACTTCTACAGAAATAACTCAAAGTATGTGTTTTCTTAGTGATCACTGCTGTAGACAAAACTGGAATGTCAAGATTAGTTGTTTGTAGAAATGTTCTATAATAGTCAACATGAGGATTAACCATGGAAAATTTTAATACACTTGTAAACTATTTTTCCACCTGTCTGTGTGAAACAAGGGAATGAAAATTGAATCAGTATTACCCTACATTCAGGAAATTAGTCTATGCAAACGTATTTGCTATCTAGGTCAGAAACTTTTTGATTGGAGAAAATTTGATCCTTTCTATAGTACAATAATTCTTATTATCATAAAGATCTTTGTCTTATTATCATGACCAAGAGCTTTATACTTGTTATACCTAAATAGAAAAAAAAATAATGAGTAATAATTTCTAAGGATTAAACAAACTTAAAAATAAACAGCCCTTATACTGTTTTGTATAATATTCATATTTTAATCTGATACCTTTCAGATCACAAGATAAGATCATCCTGCATTATCCAAAAAAGAACCTAAATCTAATGACAAGTGTCCTTACAAAAGAAAGACAGAGGGAGACTAGAGACATAGAAGAGGCAGCCATGTAAAGATGGAGGCAGAGACTGGAATGATACAGACAGAAATGGAGGAGCTACCAGAAGGTGGAAGAGGCACGGAAGGATTTGTTAAGACCTTGATTTTGGACTTCTGGCTTCCAGAGCTAGGAAAAAGGATTTCTGTTGTTTTAAGTCCCCCAGTTTATGGTAATTTGTTACAGCTGCTACGGGAAACTAATACAACTCCAGATCAATCAACCCATCAGCTTATTGGTTCCAGTGACCGCCACAGCTCATATGCTCCAGACTGAACTCACTTCATCTCCTATCCCTGAAAACAGTCCTTGCCCCTCTCTCTGTAATTGATGACACCATCAACATAACCTCTCCTCAAGTGATTTCACAATTCAACTCCAAACACTCACTTGATCCCATTTACTCTTCAGAAACATGTTTTCAGCTCCTATGACTGTTTCTCGGGCCCTCAGTATAGTGGAATATCATTTTTATTAAGGCCCTAACTGTTCACTCTGGAGTCCCACTACAGCCTTTCCTACAGGGACTATTGTCTGTCCCCAAACAGATCTGACTATGTCACTCTTGTGTGTGGCTCTTTATAGCTGGATGCATGTGTTTCTTCCACTGTGACAGCAGCTTCACTGAGGGACTGTATAGCACTATTACATGTATATCAAGGCGTTTCATCTTTATGGTGTACAGAAGACACCACAATAAGCAAGATCAGTAAATCAGAGACCCAACCTCAAAGATCAAATTTTCTACTAAAGGGATCTGCAAAGTAATTAAATAGCTCAGCCAAAACTTTTTCTTTCTAGACAATAAATCCAAAATCCCTTACAGAACACGTGAAACCCTTCACACTCTATGCCCCATCTACTTTCTGGGCTTCATCTTTGTCACAAGGGCCTATCAACAGTTCCCTTTACTTAAGTGGTCCTTCTGAGTTTCTGTTCTTTGGAAACCTTTAATATGATTGATGGCCCTGCAATCCTCCTATGGCAGAATTATTTTCTCCACCTCTTTTTTCAAATGGTCCACATCTAGTCATCAGGCTCAATGGGTTCTAACTTTAATGTTACTTTCTCTTCTGTCTTCCCTGTTCTCCCTGCTGTTCTGTTGAGTCAGGAAAGCATTTTTGCGTCAAACAGTTTTGGTCATAAAGAAAGCAGACTTTTAGGATTCCACAAGGAAAAGGGGTTATTTCTGAAAGTGTATTTGTGGGATGCATGTGAATCTTAAAAGTTACCAAGATCCAAAGCTTCACTAGAGTCTGTTCCTTCCTTCTCCTTCCCAGCCATCCTTTCTCTTTCTTTCTGTTTTCTTTTTCCTTCTCCTCCCTTTCTCCCCAACTCCTCTTTATCACAGACCACAGATCATATTGTCCCTTCAGCAAAAAGTTTCAACTTCTCTTTTTTATCTCCGCGAATCCCATCTAAATCCTGAAAGACCATTCTCTCTCTAATCTCCAGTCCAATTCCAATAAATGTGTTTGACTGACTCAGAAAATTATCAATTGTGGTAGAGAGAATAATGCACTCATGTTCCCAATGATGTCCATATCCTAATCCCTGGAACATGTAACTATGTTATATCACATGGCAAATGGGGCTTTGCAGATTTGATTAAACTAAACATCTTGAGATGAAGAATTTATCTAGGCCAGTCCAATGTAATTGCAAGGGCCCTTCTAAGGGAAAGAGGGAGGCAAGAGAGTCAGAGTCAGAGAAGGAGATGTCATGACTGAAGTAGAGGTTGGAGTGATGAGGACCATGAGCCAAGAAATGCAAGAAGTCATTAGAAGCTGGAAACAACACTGAAACAGATTTTCCCCTAGAATCTGCACAAAGAACTCAGCCTTACCAATCTATTTCAGACATCTGATCTCCAGAACTGTAAGATGATAGACTTGTGTGGCCATAAGCCACTAAATTTTTAGTAATTTTCTAAATCAGCAACTGGATACCAACACAGCAGCATCCCTAATTCCAGGTCACCTCATGGGATCACCCTCAAGCCTACAGTAGACTGTCCATTGATCAGGGGTTGATCATCTGGTCCAGCAGTTACCCCTGTGCTGTCTCTAGAATTAACATCAGTTTCATAACATGATTTAAAATGCCTAGCATTGACTGACTCCTTACTGTTGCTCCCTAAATAGAAGAATATACCTTTTCTTATCCCCATGATACACTGTCATACTGCTATATTTATTAACTTGCAATATTCCCCTCCCAACTGAAATCCTACTCAACTTGCAAGATTCATCCCTATTGACTTGTGTCTTCCCCATGTAAATTCACCACAAACCAGGCATAAATCTCCACAATTAACACTAATCTATGACAACACTATGTGAAACTGTATTGGCAATTAAAACTGAACAAATAAGTTTATGGTGAAATTCTTAGGTATATCACATGATTATGAAGCACAGATACTGGGTACATTTTATTTATGTGGCATATGTAGGGTCCATTTGTTTTTAGATTTATTCCAATTAAAGACATTTCAAATGAATATCAAAATTATTCTAGATCTAACTTCAAATTTTATTTTTAAAAACAAGATAAATAGAAGAGCAGGATTTTTTCCCAGTAAAAAGTAAACTGTACTTTTTTTCACTTCAAAAAGGAAAGAAACAAAGCCTCAGAAGTTTGGTCTTACAAATTATACCAAAGGAAAAATGAGAAATGTTTCATCCTTTTTGACATGTTTGACAAACTGGAATAAATACTTGGTAACATAATAAAAGGCAGATGCTGGGGGACTAGGTTGTCTCTTAATCATGTGAAATTAAGCTCACTGACATCCAGGAATGCCCAAGAGAGCTGATGCACATAAATCACATTGGTATGAGACGGAAACACCCCTCTAGACTTTCTTATTCTTCTTCAGTTAAATCTCGCTTTCTTTAAACAGTAGCATAATTTCTTTAACCTCAAGAAATGATGATCCAAAAATAACAAACACAAAAGTTAGAACATAAACTGTGTCACTGATTATTTAACTACCCTTATCAAACATACAAAGTTAAGATCCAATTTAATAAAACTTTTCCCAAAATTAGAATATAGAATGGACCTGTCACCACTATTTGATGATGGAAAAAAATCACACTTGCATTTTGACAAAGGAAACAGAGATATGACATACACAGAAACATTTTATATAATAAAATACGATAACCAGAAAAATGAAGTTTTTAAGACTCAAACACTATTTCCATTTTAGAGAGTTTTCTTTTGTTACAATACTTATACAGATGAGTGTTTTTCTATGTTACCAATACCTCAAAGATCCGTGTAAAGTGTTTTTAATTAGAGATGCTATTCTACAAAATATCACTGTTATAGAAAATTGTCAGCTTTCATCACAGTTTACTTCCCCTTTCTACCAACTCTAACTTCCATGGGTACACTCAACTTTGCTTGCACTTGGCAGACTAAGAAATCAACATATTTGCTAATTGCCAGTAATCCATTCAAATTTCAATAGCTACTATATCATAATCCTGCCCTAGGGCTTCTCTCATTCAAAAATATCCACCAAGAGGAACAGACAAAATAATGTGTAAACAAAGAAACACTATTTTTTTCATACTGCCTACAACAGCTATACAACAACCAAAAGTTCTAGAGCTAATGGGCTCAGTCAAATTCCTTTAACTCTCAAGCCTGTGGTGTCCTCTGCCTGCATATGCAGGAGCTACTCCCCAGACTTCCCTCCAAGGTGGGGCTCATAACAGCAGACTGCTCCCTACTTCCCAGGGGTGTGGCCCTTTTCACTGTGGAATCAAATATGAGTTTGAAGCCTCTTAACCTAAGGGACAGAGAATGGTTCCCATGGCCCCATCTCATTCCTTTCATTCCTCTCCTTTCTGAATTCCAAAGATATGCTTGTTTGTACAGTCCTTGATATCACAACACTCTGTAGCCTCTTACACACTATCTCTTCTTTTTCCCACTCTCTAGAACTAACACATAACACATTATAGTGCTAGCAACTAAATACAATACATTCCATCCTTCATTGTACTGAAAAGTTAAAGCTTCAAAAATTCTGTTGCCCCATGTAAAGTGTGAGTATGGCAAGATTATTATCAGTGATTTGTTAGATGTAATATAACTTCACACAGATAAAAGCTATTTATTCAATTGTCTCATACATTTTTCTAACTCCAAGAATCACAGTCAACCGAAAACCAAGATATATGTTAACATCAAAGTTTTCCTTAAGTCTCAAGATTTTTCTGTTTAGCAGCAGCTTTCATATTACCATTCTACTTTATCTCTATATTTCCTGCTTACATGTTAGGATGCTTCCCCATGACATTTTCTTTAATAACTTTGGGTTTTTAAAAAAAGAAAAACGGCAAAATAAATCAGCAAAGAATCTGCCCTAACCATCGCTGACATCGAAATGGTGACAGTAAAAGTTAACATGAAAAAAAATTCACGATGATTCCGTGCAAAAATTTAATTGACACTCTTTATAAAGAAAATTGAAAATCATCATACTATAAAATGAAATCAACCACAAACTCAATTCATTTCAATTCATAGTAGTTACCAAAATAAACCATGTCTTTTTCAACCTACTCCCACTTTTCTAGTTCCCTGTAAGTTATGCTCCACTTATTTAAAGATAAATCTACAGTATTTCCACAATATGGATCCTGGATAATTTTCAACCTCTTCACAAATGGTACATGTATAAATGTAGCACCATCACTTTAAGCCATAATGAAAGAAAAGAAAGGAACTCTACATACCAGAACCTCTTTTGGTCACTACCTTCAAACTCTGAGTAAAAGTAGCATATAAGAGAATCAAGTGAGGAATCGGAGCTTTCATCTTCCAGCTCTTAAAGGCTGCTCCCTAAAGCAAAAATAAAGAAGAAAAACACACATTTTAAAAATATATAGCAATATTATACAATTTGTGTTAGGCTTTAATCATGCACAATCAGGGTAATGAATTTCACAAATGGAAAGAATGTGAGCAGAATTTGTACTCTATTTTCCCATATGTTGTGGGGTTCCTAAGTTAAATCAAAACCAGAAATACCAAAATTATGTTTCCATAGGCCCACTGCAATATTTTAAAATCTTAAATCAACTAAGGTTTAGAATTTCTCTTTATTTAGAGAATTGAATTATATTTAAATAAATGGAAACAATCCCTTCAAAAATACTTTCATTAACAATTTATTTTCAAATAAATTACCAAACATTGGCATTTTAAATGTTTCATGCTGCAATAGAACATGGTTTTATTCAGTATCATTCTTTCCATTTGAGAAGAAATTATAAATTCTATGCCTCTAAAGATTTGATTATAATTTTACAATTCTCTTTAAAAAAAACTTCATAAGATACTTCAAGAGAACTCTAAAACTTCATCTCTATTCAAAAAAAGTACACTGTATATGAAAACTACCAGAAAATACATCATTTCTTCCTATCACAGGGCTCTCAGAGGGATACCAGAAGGAACACTAGCTTAGTGTTGGATTTCAAGAGCGGGGAATACTTCATGTGAAATTAACTGAAATGAACATTGTCTTCCTCAGAATATCATCTCCCTTTTATTTTTGTATGAGACTGAGATAGTAGGGCTGCAAGACTGAATTTCAAAAAGGAGCAAGTTAGAACATAGCTCAAATATATTGTCAATCCGTGACAGCCTAAGTTTCTTTGCAAGACAGTTGAGAACTGATCATCAGCTTTCAATCACTGTGACTTTATTAAGATGAGAAAGCTGAAATGGTGATTTGACAGTTACTTTTTTTTTTCTTTTTGCTCTCCTAAAACCTCAGAAACCTCTGAGCATTTTTAAATGATTAATTCATTCACATTAATAAAAGTCTGTTAAGACACATTTTAATTCACAAAACAAAATCAAAACCCATTCACTTGCCGTAAAATGTCACCATTATCATTTTAGTCAGAAAGTCAGGGAATTTTTCAAATAAGCACTGAGAATAAGCTATTTTAACTCCAGCTCCTATAAATGATGATAGCCCATTTCAGTTTTCTAACCAAGGACCTGGAGTTCATATTAAGACATAAATGAAATGTAGTCCAAAAAGCCAAATCATAAGACACATCTGAGGAACTGCCACATTAAAGTGCAAACCTGACTCAGGCATGCATTCCTAAAATCGGAATCCCATTTCCTAGCCACTTCACTAACAGGAGCAGCAGGAAATCTTAAAGTTGATATCTTCAGCCTTCAGGTTAGCAGTGAGAATCAGTTCCTCTCTCAGTGTGAGTTTAATCAGCGCTGCCCAAGAAACTCCAGGAGCCCACTAGACACCATAAGACCATCTACCTTAACTACATTATTCCTTCACTCTTGTTCAAAATACTATTTCTTCACTCATTTCATTTCTAAAAGGCAAACTGGCTAGTTTATGATTCTATTTCTTAAAATTAAATTGGTTTGGAAAGCGTCAATTTGGTAACATCAAGATCCTTAATTGAATCTTTCAAAACAGTTGTGAATTAGGGAAAACAAAAAAGAATTATAGAGCATTTCACACATCTTGGTCAATCTATAATCATCATTATAAACTTCTTTAAGGCAATTTATTGTATTTCTATTGAAAGACAGATTAAATGTGTCTAGTCATAGACATTAAAACTTTGCTGTACTCATTGCAGAATTAAAATTTTGACCCAGAAATCTCACTGCAAATTATATATAAACATTCACTGAGGTTCTCATGTATTTTCTTATTGTCACATAACAGCTCATGCTATCAGTGACCTAATTTCAAGAAGCTTCAGTTTCTAAATGAACGGACCTGAGATTGTTTGCCTGTTTTCCTGTAAAGACTACCATTCAACTAGGCCAAACTGTAGACACAGAAGGCAGGACAGTGGTTGCTAGAGGCTGGGAAAAGGGGAAATTTTGGAAAGGTCTGCTAATGGGTATGGGGGTTCTTTAGGAGAGATGATGAAAACATTCTAAAATAGACACTGGTGATGGTTATATGCTAGGGTGAGTATTTTCTAAAACCTATTGATTATACACTTTAAAATGCTGAAGTTTACGCTATGTGAATTTTATCATAATTAAACTTATTCTGAAAACAAAACAAAAAGAATAACATTCACTACTGGGCTACTTATAAATCACTACTAAATCTTATGCAAAATGAGCCTATCACATTGATTATAAGCAATCAGTCTGTCTGGGTTCTTAACCCAGTTTTGCTACCTATCAGCTTTGCAATTTGGGGCAAATAACTTCTTCAAGAAAGGTCCGTCTAGTTAAAGCTATGGTTTATCCAGTAGTCATGTATGGATGTGAGAGCTGGACTATAAAGAAAGCCAAGCACTGAAGAATTGATGCTTTTGAACTGTGGTGTTGGAAAAGACTCTTCAGTGTCCCTTGGACAGCGAGGAGATCCAACCATTCCATCCTAAAGGAAACCAGTCCTGCATATTCATTGGAAGGATGGATGCTGAAGCTGAAGCTCCAATACTTTGGCCACCTGATGCAAAGAACTGACTCATTTGAAAAGACCCTGATAGTGAGAAAGATTGAAAGTGGGAGGAGAAGGGGATGACAGAGGATGAGATGGTTGGATGGCATCACTGACTCAATGGACATGAGTTTGAGTAAGCTCTGGGAGTTGGTGATGGACAGGGAGACCTGGCGTGATGCGGTCCATGGGTCACAAAGAGTCGGATATGACTGAGTAACTGAACTGACTGAACTGAACTTCTTCAAATAGTTTCTTCATTTACAAAACAGGATTATTATAGAACATATAACATAGTACCTGGAACAGCACTGGCATATAGAACAATCTGAATAAATGAAAGCTGTTCTTGCTACTGCTTTTATTGCAGCTAACTGTTGTCACCATTATTATTATCATTACTATTATATTATTACCACTATTGCAGACTTAACTCACATCCCTCTCACCTGTGAAACTATTTACATCTATCAGCTTTCTTTCCATGCTACCCCACACTATCAGCTTATATCTTTAACTATATGTCTTTTATTCTACCAAAGTGCCTCCAGGGTGAGGGTGCATTTTATTCATCTTATTAATCCAATGATAAATAAATGTTAACTAAAATAAAATGAATAAATAGAAAGACTGAATGTGGTTGCTATTATATGCAGTTGAATTTCAGCATTCAAACTCATCATTTCATAAACACTTATTAAATATATACTAGTTCCAAGATTCTATGCAATGGTACAGTGGGGACAGAAAGACAATGCAACTCACTCTAATGAAAGCTCACAGGCCAATAAAGGAGACAAATACTTACCTACTTAATTAGACTGGCCCTACTGCCATATGTTGAGTATAATGTGCTAAGGGAGTAAAGGGAGGAAATCTATTAACTCTGCTCCAGGCTGGACGTGGTGAAGTCATAGGGAAAAGCCAAGCTAGGTCATAAAGGAGAGATTTTCTAAGGGAAAGGGAATTCTGGGTCTAGGACAAAGGATGAGTGCAATTGTCAGTCTGGTAGGCAGAAGAGCCTATCTGTAAACATGCTCACAGGCTTCCCTGATGGCTCAGACAGTAAAGAATCGGCCTGCAATGCAGGAGACTGGGGTTCAATCCCTGGGTAGGAAAGATCCCCTGGAGAAAGAAATGGCAACCTCTTCCAGTATTCTTGCCTGGAGAATTCCATGAACAGAGGAGCCTGGCAGGCTACAGTCCATGGAGTCGCAAAGAATCCGATAGGACTGAGTGACTAAGCATGCACACACGAATATGCTCACATCTGAATTCCTGGATACTGTCAATATGTTACCTTGCACAGTGCACAGACACTGCAGCTGATTAACTGAAAGATTTTGAGATGGAAAACTATCATCTGGGTAAGCCCAATGTAATCACGGCATCTTTATAAAAGGGCAGTAGAAGAATTAGATTCAGAGAGAGGAAACATGAGGATGAAAGCAAAGGTCAGAGACTGGAGTGATGCACTTTGAAGATGGAGGAACAGGACACGTACCCAGGAATTTTTGTGGCCTCTAGAAGGTAGAAAAGGTCAGGAAACAGATTCTCTCCTGGATTCTCCAAGACATACACAGGCATGCCACTACCTTGATTTTAGTCAAGTGAGTCCAGTGCATTTTGGACTCTGACCACCAGAACTGCAACATTAAAATCTGGGGTTGCTTAAAGTTGCTAAATGTGTAGTAACTGGTTACACCAGCAATAGGAAACTATTACAAGCAAGCATGTGAGATGGCAAGTTTTAGGATAAAGTGCAAATAGACTACAAGCTGAGGGCTATAAGGGACAGAGGTTAAAAATGTTAATGTAGGGTTCTTAATAGCAAACTATGCTAGATAAAAACTTGGGACTTTTCCACCACACCCGCTACAATGTTTTCCACTCATATTCTAACTTCATCATCCAGTAACATTTCACGCAGCTTTACTTTATCTTGTTTTAAATCATGAAAGCAATATATAACAAATCATGAAAACAAGTCTCCTTTTTCTCATCTAAAAAGCATACTCATAAATATGGGTCATACACACACACATACGTCAGAATACACAAGATGACTCACCCAATATTATGACCTGCCTCCTTTCACACACTCCTATGATTCTTTGCGGGGCTTCCCCAGTGGCTCAGTGGTAAAGAACCCGCATGCCAATGTCAAAGACCAAGAGATACAGGTTTGATCTCTGGCTCAGGAAGATCCCCTGGAGAAGGAAATGGCAACCCATTCCAGTATTCGTGCCTAGAGAATCTCATGAACAGAGGAGCCTGGTGGGCTGTAGTCCATGGGTTGCAAAAGAGTAGGCTCCGACTAAGCGACCAAACAACAAAAGATTCTTTGCAGTATATACAATGAAGAGTCATTGGATGGTTATACGTAAATAATCTGAATGGTTTTAGAAACCATAGTTTGAAGGCAGAGGAAACTGTTATACAGGCAGTGTTTCAGAAAGATAAACAAGATTAGCCTTAATGTAGTAGGGGTAAATAGTGGGAGAACAGAATAGATTTGAGAATAAATAGAGCTTGTGAAAAGTGAAGTGAAGTGAAATTCGCTCAGTCGTGTCCGACTCTTTGCGACCCCATAGACTATACAGTCCATGGAATTCTCCAGGCCAGAATACTGGAGTGGATAGCCTTTCCTTTCTCCAGGGGACCTTCCCAATCCAAGGATCGAACCCAGGTCTCCCGCATTGCAGGCAGATTCTTTACCAGCTGAGCCACAAGGAAAACCCTAAATAGAGCTTAGTGATTATTAAAGGAAGTGATGTTAAAAAGAAGCTTCAAAAGTGGACCTGAGGCAGTACAGTTTGAGGAACAAGGTCTATTATGATACGATTTATCAATATAAAGAAACAGAGAAGACATTTTGGCCAATCAGGCTGGAGAAATACATGAAATTATATTTGGGGCATGGGGATTTCAAATTCCCTGTGGAATCTCCTATTAGAAATGTCTTGGAGAAGACTCTTGAGAGTCCCTTGGACTGCAAGGAGATCCAACCAGTCCATTCTAAAGGAGATCAATCCTGGGTGTTCACTGGAAGGACTGATGCTAAAGCTGAAACTGCAATACTTCGGCCACCTCATGCGACGAGTTGACTCACTGGAAAAGAGTCTGATGCTGGAAGGGATTGGGGGTGGGAGGAGAAGGGGACGACAGAGAATGAGGTGGCTGGATGGCATCACCAGCTCGTTGGACATGAGTTTGAGTGAACTCCGGGCGTTGGTGATGGACAGGGAGGCCTGGGGTGCTGTGATTCATGGGGTCGCAAAGAGTCGGACACGACTGAGCGACTGACTGACTGACTGTATGCAATTAAACATATTAGCCAGAAGCCCAGTAGAGTAATGAAAGATAACAATGTTGCAACTCTAGCTGATGTTAAAGACAAGGATTAGGATAATCAGGAAGAAAATATAGACCAAATACAGATGACGAAAAAAGTTTCTACTTTCAACAGTGAAACTACAAATATTGATGATACAGGCATAGAAAATCAAAAGTGAGAAGAAGTGAGAAAAGCTAGTAAAGGGAATGTGAATCAGAAGTGTATAGGTCAATGAAGCAAAGAAGAGCATTTAAGGACACAATCAGCAGAGCTTATGTATTGTAAGGATCTAAAACTGGCTAGTGCTTAAAAATTAAGATACTCCTGGTGATATTAGCCAGTCCTGTAATTAGACAAATGGGGGTATAATCAGAAAATTTAAGGAGGAAAAAAACAAAAATTTAAGGAGCAAAATTAGCTTCATTTGCTTGTTTCTTAATGGTAGGATGTGGAATTCATCCCTAGTTGAGAGTAAAGAAGTTGAAGGATAACTATAGTTGAGAACAGGGAAGACTAGAACCTATATGTAAACCAAAGCAAAGAGCAGCAGAGCCAGAGGAAGGCAGTGAATCTAGAAGGGAGGAACATTAGTCTGGAGAAGCTGGGACAACTCCTCTTACAGGCAGAAGAGAAATAAAATACACTGGAATACAAAAGGAAATTTAGAAGAGAAAGAGAGGGAAGTTGTACTCATTTGTCTTATTCAAGACATCACAAAGCAAATGAGTTGGTTTTAGAATGGGGATGAACTGGATTAAGAGTTTTACTGTGTTGGGTTAGGCAAGTTACTCCTACTCTACAAGTGTCCTTTTTCTCATCTCAAAAGCATACACATAAATATGGGTCATATCTATTTGCTTTCATTTTATTTTATGTTAGACCTATTTCTCCCCCAACATACTGAGGTAGTCAATACCTACCTTCAAAGTTTTACAACCTATAAAAAAAATAATTGTTTTTTATGGTATTTAACATTGATATTTAATTGTAGAAATTTCTAAACACTAGTACTTTTTCTCACTTTTCTCTCCATTCCTGGCTGCTATATAATACTTATTTACATTCCAAAGATGATCCATTATATTTTACTTAATTTGTAAAGTTCTTGTATTATTAAACTCAAGATTATACCTTTATTTCCCAATCAACTCAAAATTTTTTTAAGTATCTATATCTGCACGGCACAGATAAAGTATTCTACCAAATGCACAATTTAAATAAAGGAATAGATTTTAAAATTCTGGGAAGAGTCCCTGTGGAAAGGATGAACAGACACTCTTATACTCTAACCAAAAGTTAGTTCTAGTTATAAAAGTTAGACTCTATACAGTCAGCAAAAAGAAGACTGGGAGTTGGCTGTGCCTCAGATCATAAACTACTTATTGCCAAATTCAGACTTAAATTGAAGAAAGTAGGGAAAACCACTAGACCATTCAGGTATGACCTAAATCAAATCCCTAATGATTATACAGTGAAAGTGACAAATAGACTCCAGGCATTAGATCTGATAGACAGAGTGCCTGAAGAACTACGGACGTAGGTTCATGACATTGTACAGGAGGCAGTGAACAAGACCATCCCCAAGAAAAAGATGCAAAAGGGCAAAATGGTTGTTTGAGGAGGCCTTAATAATAGCTGAGAAAAGAAGAGAAGTTAAAGGCAAAGAAAAAAAGGAAAGATATACCCATTTGAATGCAGAGTTCCAAAGAATAGCAAGGAGAGAAAAGAAAGCCTTCCTCCGTGATCAGTGCAAAGAAATAGAGGAAAACAATAGAATGGGGAAAACTAGAGATCTCTTCAAGAAAATTAGAGATACCAAGGGAATATTTCATGAAAAAATAGGCTCAATAAAGGACAGAAATGGTATGGACATAAGGGAAGCAGAAGATATTAAGAGGTGGCAAGAATAAACAGAAGAATTATACAAAAAAGATCTTCGTGACCCAGATAACCATGATGGTATGATTACTCACCTCGAGCAAGACATCCTGGAATGTGAAGTCAAGTGGGCCTTAGGAAGGATCACTTTGAACAAAGCTAGTGGAGGTGACAGAATTCCAGTTATTTTAAATTCTAAAAGATGATGCTGTGAAAGTGCTGCACTCAATATGCAAGCAAATTTGAAAAACTCAGCAGTGGCCACAGGACTGGAAAAGGTCAGTTTTCATTCCAATCCCAAAGAAGGGCAAGGCCAAAGAATGTTTAAACTACTGCACAGTTGCACTCATCTCACACACTAGCAAAATAATGCTCAAAATCCTCCAAGCCAGGTTTCAACAATACGTGAACCATGAACTTCCAGATGTTCAAGCTGGATTTAGAAAAGGCAGAGGAACCAGAGATCAAATTGCCAACATCTGTTGGATCATAGAAAAAGCAAGAAAATTCCAGAAAAACATCTACTTCTGCTTTACTAATTACACCAAAGCCTTTGACTGTGTAGATCACAACAAATTGTGGAAAATACTTCAGTTCAGTTCAGTTCAGTTCAGTCGCTCAGTCGTGTCCAACTCTCCGCGACCCCATGAATCACAGCACGCCAGGCCTCCCTGTCCATCACCAACTCCCGGAGTACACTCAAACTCATGTCCACAGAGTCGGTGATGCCATCCAGCCATCTCATTCTCCGTCGTCCCCTTCTCCTCCCGCCCCCAACCTTTCCCAGCATCAGAGTCTTTTCCAGTGAGTCAACTCGTCTCATGAGGTGGCCAAAGTATTGGAGTTTCAGCTTTAGCATCAGTCCCTCCAATGAACATCCAGGATTGATCTCCTTTAGAATGGACTGGTTGGATCTCCTTGCAGTATAAGGGACTCTCAAGAGTCTTCTCCAACACCACAGTTCAAAAGCATCGATTCTTCGGCGATCAGCTTTCTTCACAGTCCAACTCTCACATCCATACATGACCACGGGAAAAACCATTGCCTTGACTAGACGGACCTTGGTCGGCAAAGTAATGTCTCTGCTTTTTAATATACTATCAAGGTTGGTCATAACTTTCCTTCCAAGGAGCAAGCGTCTTTTAATTTCATGGCTGCAATCAGCATCTGCAGTGATTTTGGAGCCCAAAAAAACAAAGTCTGACACTGTTTCCACTGTTTTTCCATCTATTTCCCATGAAGTGATGGGACCAGATGCCATGATCTTTGTTTTCTGAATGTTGAGCTTCAAGCCAACCTTTTCACTCTCCTCTTTCACTTTCATCAAGAGGCTTTTGAGTTCCTCTTCACTTTCTGCCATAAGGGTAGTGTCATCTGCATATCTGAGGTTATTGATATTTCTCCCAGCAATCAATATGCCAGCAGATTTGGAAAACTCAGCAGTGGCCACAGGACTGGAAGAGGTCAGTCTTCATTCCAATCCCAAAGAAAGGCAATGCCAAAGAATGCTCAAACTACCGCACAATTGCATTCATCTCACATGCTAGTAAAGTCATGCTCAAAATTCTCCAAGCCAGGCTTCAGCAGTATGTAAACCGTGAACTCCCAGATGTTCAAGCAGGTTTTAGAAAAGGCAGAGGCACCAGAGATCAAATTGCCAACATCCGCTGGATCATGGAGAAAGCAAGAGAGTTTCAGAAAAACATCTATTTCTGCTTCATTGACTATGCCAAAGCCTTTGACTGTGTGGATCACAATAAACTGTGGAGCATTCTGAAAGAGATGGGAATCCCAGACCACCTGACCTGCCTCTTGAGAAACCTGTATGCAGGTCAGGAAGCAACAGTTAGAACCGGTCATGGAACAACAGACTGGTTCCAAATAGGAAAAGGAGTGCGTCAAGGTTGTATATTGTCACCTTGCTTATTTAACTTATATGCAGAGTACATCATGAGGAACGCTGGGCTGGAAGAAGCACAAGCTGGAATCAAGATTGCTGGGAAAATACTTAAAGGGATAGAAATACCAGACCATCTGACCTGCCTTCTGAGAAATCTATAGGCAGGTCAAGAAGCAACATTTAGAACTAGACATGGAGCAACAGACAGGTTCCAAACTGGGAAAGGAGTAAATCAAGGCTGTATATTGTCACCCTGCTTATTTAACTTACATGCAGTGTACATGATGCAAAATGCTGGACTGAATGAAGCACAAGCTAGAATCATCACTACCAGGAGAAATATCAATAACCTCAGATATGCAGATGACACCACACTTATGACAGAAAGCAAAGAAGAACTAAAGAGCCTCTTGATGAAAGTGAAAGAGGAGACTGAAAAATCTGTCTTAAAACTCAACATTAAAAAACGAAGATCATGGCATCCGGTCCCATCACTACGTGGCAAATACATGGGGAAATAATGGAAACAGTGAGAGAGTTTATTTTCTTGGGCTCCATAATCACTGCAGATGGTGACTGCAGCCATGAAATTAAAAGACCCTTGCTCCTTGGAAGAAAAGTTAAGACCAACCTAGACAGAATTCTAAACAGCAGAGACATTACTTTGCTGACAAAGGTCTGTCTAGTCAAAGCTATGGTTTTTCCAGTAGTCATGTATGGATGTAGAGTTGGACAATAAAAAAGTTGAGTGCCGAAGAATTGCTGTTTTTAAATTGTGGTGTTGGATAAGATTCTTCAGAGTCCCTTGGACTGTGAGAAGATCAAACCAGTCAATCCTAAAGGAAATAAGTCTTGAATATTCATTGGAAGGACTGATGCTGAAACTGAAACTCCAACACTTCGGCCACCTGACTGGAAGCACTGACTCACTGGAAAAGACTGGGAAAGATTGAAGGCAGGGGGGGAAGGTGACAACAGAGGATGAGATGGTTGGATGGTATCACTGACTCCATGGCATGAGTTTGAGCAAGCTCCAAGAGTTGGTGATGGACAGGGAAGCTTGGCATGCTGCAGTTCATGGGGTCACAAAAGAGTTGGACCTGACTGAGCAACTAAACTAAACTGTGTTTCAAATGCTGTTATAAGTAGTAGGGATACAAAATCATTAGGAAATGGTCACTGTAGCCAAAGATCACAAGAAAAGAAAAATATGAAACTCAACAATTATAGCAAAGGAATAAGCATTTTAAGAGAAAAATTCTCAAGTCTATGGAAAGTGCTCAGAACTGCCTGAAGAAGTCAATGAAAATATTCTCAGATGACGTTCATATTTGGGCTGACTTGGGGCCAGGGCGGAAAGCTTTAAAAGTAATGGGCAGTAAATTACAGGGACAGGAGAACAAAAAGAACACATGATGCATTTTTCAAATTTCCACTGGGGAAAACTAAACTATATAATTAACAATCTACTCAATACAGGTTGGGGAGTGGAGAGGGGTACATGTCCAGAAAATCAAAAATAAGTTTTAAGTAGCTCTAGTAATTTTTTTTAAAATTGGCCAAGATACATTTCTGGGGTTTTGCTGTTGTTGTTGCTGCTGTTGTTTGTTTAAAACAATCCTAACCAGAAAATCATTCATTCATATATAGTCTGGCTAACAAGGGAATATTAAGGTTCCAGATCTTATAATCATTCTTCAATGGTGGTGGTGGTGGTGGTGGTTTAGTTGCTAAGTCATAGCCCACCAGGCTCCTCTGTCCATGGGATTCTCCAGGCAAGAATACTGGAGTGGGTTGCCATTTCCTTCTCCAGGGGATCTTCCTAACCCAGAAAGCTAGCCCGGGTCTCTTAAACAGAATGAAAGTGAAAGTGTAAGTTAGTCACACAGTCGTGTCCTGCTCTTTGTGATCCCATGGACTATAGCCCACCAGGTTCCTCTGTCCTTGGAATTCTCCAGGCAAGAGTACTGGTGTGGGTTGCCATTTCCTTCTCCAACTATTCTTCAATACGGATCATCAAAAATTAACTCATAATCTAAGAGGCCAAGGTGAGAATAAAGTCTTTAGTCATATAGTTCTTGACAGATTCTCCTGCAAATTATAAAGAATGGTCAGTTGTCAAATAACTGTCCAAAACTCATGTGTTCCTTATTTAAAAATTATCCTGAGAAATACACACCAGCTTATGTTGCCATAGAGTAACTCGGCTTAAACACTATGGAACATCCTGCAAACTAACAGACTGGAGTAGTGGCTGAAGTTACTGTGAACTAACACACACCAACTGGGTGGCTCCACCTGGCTGAAAACTTAATAGAAGGATCTTGTAAGGAAAGGGCTTTTTCAATTCTCACAATGTTTGGACCATATCCTCCAAAGGGTGGGAAGCCAATGGTGCTTAAGGAACTAAGGGTCATTAGCAGATTTGCGTTATAAAGAGTTGACTAAATTTCTATATAATCTACTAAGAAAATGGGTCCAATAATAGGGAAAAAGAGAGTATAAAATATACACTGACAGAAAACATTTAGAAAAATTTGAATTTTAGTAAATTTGAAAACATTACAGAACAGGTGGCTTTCTGGGAATGTAAATTTCCATAATTTACTAAACAAAAGAAAAATATGAATTAAACAAAAATCATTTAAAAATTCTCAGTTCAGTTCAGTTGCTCAGTTGTGACCGACTCTTCACGACCCCATGAATCACAACACGCCAGGCCTCCCTGTCCATCACCAACTCCCGGAGTTCACTCAAACTCATGTCCATCGAGTCGGTGATGCCATCCAGCCATCTCACTTTCTTTCATCCGTCCCCTTCTCCTTCTGCCCCCAATTCTTCCCAGCATCAGAGTCTTTTCCAGTGAGTCAACTCTTCGCATGAGGTGGCCAAAGTATTGGAGTTTCAGCTTTAGTATCAGTCCTTCCAATGAACACCCAGGATCGATCTCCTTTAGAATGGTCTGGTTGGATCTCCTTGCAGTCCAAGGGACTCTCAAGAGTCCTCTCCAGCACCACAGTTCAAAAGCATCAATTCTTCGGTGATCAGCTTTCTTCACAGTCCAACTCTCACATCCATACCTGACCATGGGAAAAACCATAGCCTTGACTAGATGGACCTTGGTTGGCAAAGTGATGTCTCTGCTTTTTAATATGCTATCTAGGTTGGTCATATTGGAGAAGGAAATGGCAACCCACACCAGTGTTCTTGCCTGGAGAATCCCAGGGATGGAGGAGCCTGGTGGGCTGCCATCTATGGGGTCGCACAGAGTCGGATATGACTGAAGCGACTTAGCAGCAGCAGCAGCAGCAGGTTGGTCATAACTTTCCTTCCAAGGAGTAAGTGTCTTTTAATTTCATGGCTGCAATCAGCATCCGCAGTGATTTTGGAGCCCCAAAAAATAAAGTCTGACACTGCTTCCACTGTTTCCCCATCTATTTCCCATGAAGTGATGGGACCAGATGCCATGATCTTTGTTTTCTGAATGTTGAGCTTCAAGCCAACCTTTTCACTCTCCTCTTTCACTTTCATCAAGAGGCTTTTGAGTTCCTCTTCACTTTCTGCCATAAGGGTGGTGTCATCTGCATATCTGAGGTTATTGATATTTCTCCCGGCAATCTTGATTCCAGTTTGTGCTTCTTCCAGCCCAGCATTACTCATGATGTAATCTGCACATAAGCTAAATAAGCAGGGTGACAATTTACAACCTTGACATACTCCTTTTCCTATTTGGAACCAGTCTGTTGTTGCATGTCCAGTTCTAACTGTTGCTTCCTGACCTGCATACAGGTTTCTCAAGAGGCAGGTCAGGTGGTCTGGGATTCCCATCTCTTTCAGAATTTTCAACAGTTTATTGTGATCCACACAGTCAAAGGCTTTGGCATAGTCAATGAAGCAGAAATAGATGTTTTTCTGGAACTCTCTTGCTTTCTCCATGATCCAGTGGATGTTGGCAACTTGATCTCTGGTGCCTCTGCCTTTTCTAAAACCTGCTTGAACATCTGGGAGTTCACGGCTCACATATTGCTGAAGCCTGGCTTGGAGAATTTTGAGCATGACTTTACTAGCGTGTGAGATGAGTGCAATTGTGCGGTAGTTTGAGCATTCTTTGGCATTGCCTTTCTTTGGGATTGGAATGAAGACTGACCTTTTCCAGTCCTGTGGCCACTGCTGAGTTTTCCAAATTTGCTGGCATATTGAGTGCAGCACTTTCACAGCATCATCTTTCAGGATGTGAAAGAGCTCAATTGGAATTCCATCACCTCCACTAGCTTTGCATTGATCGCTGAGGAAGACTTTCTTATTGCTCCTTGCTATTCTTTGGAACTCTGCATTCAGATGCTTATATCCTTCCTTTTCTCCTTTGCTTTTTGCTTCTCTTCTTTTCACGGCTATTTGTAAAGCCTCCTCAGACAGCCATTTTGCTTTTTTGCATTTCTTTTCCATGGGGATGGTCTTGGTCCCTGTCTCCTGTACAATGCCACGAACCTCCGTCTGTAGTTCATCAGGCACTCTGTCTATCAGATCTAGTCCCTTAAATCTATTTCTCACTTCCACTGTATAATCATAAGGGATTTGATTTAGGTCATATCTGAATGGTCTAGTGCTTTTGCGTACTTCAATTTAAGTCTGAATGTGGCAATAAGGAGTTCATGATGTGAGCCACAGTCAGCTCCTGGTCTTGTTTTTGCTAACTGTATAGAGCTTCTCCATCTTTGGCTACAAAGAATATAATCAATCTGATTTTGGTGTTGACCACCTGGTGTCTAGATACCATTAAAGTATAAACTCCCAAACTTTCTGTCTACAGAAAATAAAACAGATGAGTATTTTTAAACATATGTAACAGATTCATGTCAATGTATGGCAAAACCAATACAATAATGTAAAGTAACTTGCCTCCAATTAAAATAAATAACCCTAACCCTAAACCTCGGAGAAGGCGATGGCAAGCCACTCCAGTACTCTTGCCTGGAAAATCCCATGGATGGAGGAAACTGGTGGGCTGCAGTCCATGGGGTCGCTAGGGGTCGGACAGGACTGAGCTACTTCACTTTCACTTTTCACTTTCACACATTGGAGAAGGAAATGGCAACCCACTCCAGTGTTCTTGCCTGGAGAATCCCAGGGACGGGGGAGCCTGGTGGGCTTCCGTCTATGGGGTCACACAGAGTTGGACACGAGTGAAGTCACTTAGCAGCAGCAACCCTGACCCTAAAAAATATAAATTAAAAAAAAAACTTTCAAGCAACACAGTGTTACAAGTAACAGAAGATCATGATTATGGTTGTAAAAATATAGAAAAGCTTACATATTTGACAAAATAAAATACTAAAATATATGAAATTTAATAAATTTATAAGACTAGAGTAACACTGGCAAGGGTAGTCAGTGTTACCACTTAGTTTTTGTCTAGAAGTCTGAGGCAGTGAAATGAAGCAGAAAGTAAGAACAATAGCTATAAATGTTAGAAAAAGAGAAATGCAGAATTTTCGTATTTATAGGTTATGATTATAAAAACATTTTAAAAAGGCTTCCACTATAAATGGAGAAAACTAATGTCCTCCAAGATGAAAATATTGACCAGTTTGTCAATATTGACCAAAAAAGTCAAATTTTTCCACATAGAATTTTTATTTTGCTTTTTGAAAAATTAAGTCTACAACTTGAATGGAAGATTAAACAAGATAGAAATTTAGAAAAAATAAGATGAATTAAGTAGACCTTGCCTTGCAAGATACCAAAAGGCATTTTAATTCTAGACTAGTTGAAGCACACAGTATAGCCACAAAGATTGATAAAACTTATCAATGAAAAATAAATACAACACTGCACCACATACCAGAATGCATAGGAACAAAGCAGGATAAAGAAAGCATATATCACTGAATAGAGAAATGAAATCTGTCTGCAGTAGTAAAAATTCTGTGAGGGCCCTCCAAGATTCCTACCTCCTGTTGCTCATACCCAGTAGAATCCCCCCACTTCGAGGTAAGGCCTATAAATGTGATGGACTAACACTCACATAAATAGGCTATGGTATATGGCGAAAGTGAAAATATTTTGCAATTGTAAAAAATCAGTCAATTTCAAGTTAATCAAAGAGAGATTACGCTCGGTGGGCCTGCCCCAATCAGGTGACTCTTTTAAAAAGAGTCTAGAGGCCACAGATGAAATATGTTAGAAATACGAAGCAGCAGAGATATTTTCTTACTGGTCTTGAAAAAGAAACTGCCATGCAGTCAAGAGAACCATATGTAAATAGAGGCTACATCCTCTAGGAGCTGAGACCTTCAGTCCTACAACCACAAAGAGCTGAACTCTGCCAACAGCCACATGAACTTGGAAGAGGACCTCAAATCTCAGATGCATTCAACCCAGCTGATACCTTGATTTCAGTCATATGTGCCCCCCAGCAGAGAACCCAGCTATTCTGTGCCTAGACTTTTGACACACAGAAGTATTTGGATAATACACTTGTGTTCTTTTAAACTGCTATATTTGTGGTAATCTGTTATGGTTTAACAGGTAAGTAACACATCAACTTAGTCATAAATCCAGATAGAGATTTATGTAAAGAAAAACTTAATAAAGCATTATGTTTCTGATTACTAATAAGAACTATTAAAATAAATTGTAGGGAGTAACTATAAGATGAAATATTATGCAGCTTTCACAAATAATTCTTGAATCACTTGGAAAAACAGTCACAATAAAATGTTGAGAGGGAAAAAAACACAATGTTGCATAGGTAGCATGATTCTTATTATGAATAATATGAATATAGATAATAGAAAGATGACTGGGAAAAACTACATCACAGCATATAGTACTGATTGTATCAATCATAAGTAGTTATACTGATTTTGGCTTTCCTCCATATTGTTAAATGTTTGCCCAGTTTTTTAAAAAAATATATTAACATGTTCCGCTTTTCATAAAAATATATGTTTGTATCATTTTAAAACTTTCTTAGAAAAATTAAAGTTTTAAGTATACATCACTAAATAAATGGATAAAGAAAATGTGAGATACACACATTCACACAGAGAGAATATTATTCAGCCTTTAAGAAGAAGGAAATCTTTTAGTGTTTTACAACATGAATGAACCTTTGGGGGCATTGTGCTAAGGGAGAGAAACCAGGCACAGAAAGACAAATATGATCTGATCTCATGTATATTTGGAATCTGAAAAGGTCACACTCACAGAAGCAGAGAGTATAATTGTAGTTTCTAGAGGCTGGGAGCAGGGATGGGTAGATAAAATCACAGGGTATAAAGTTTCACTTACATGGTATGAATAAGTTCCGGAGATTTCATGTACAATATGGTGACTACAGTTAACAATACTGTATTGTATACTTCAAAGTCTCTGAGAGTAAACCCTTAATGTTCTGACCACACAAAAAAATAAGGACAGTTATATGAGGTGATATATATGTTAATTAGCTTAAATGTGGTAATCACTTAACAATATATACATCTGTCAAAACCTCAAGTTGTACACCTTAAATATATACAATTTTTGCTTGTCAATTATACCTCAATTAAGCAGGAAAAATAATTTTAAAGAAGAAAAGTTTTCACAGAATCAAATTAGCTCGTTTTACAAGAATCTGGATGATTTACTACTATTAAAATTCTACAAGTCAGAAACATAATATTTCTCAATCCAAGAGCCATTGAGATAAATCACATTGTGCTAAATATTGTCCCACTACAACAATTTCCAGTATTATCAGTCATAAGGTCAAGTTTAACGAGTTACTAATAAAAACAGTAGAGTAGCAATCACAGTCTAATTAAAATAGATTCTGGACAGACACATACACACCCCCCATACACACAGATTTCCTGGTCTGTTTATAATATCCATTAAATTTCTCAGAGCAGATGATAGGCACTAAGGGTTGACTGAATAACTCAAAGAATGAAATGTATACTAGAGACAAGTGATTCCCATAGAAGCATCCAAAAGATAGTACTTTAAGGAAAGATTTTAAACTCTGGAATGAGAAGCAGAGATAATTGGATATCCTTCTAATAGAAACTTGAGCCTCTGGGGATTATCTGATCCTATATGTGCACCTTTGTGTTTGAATACGCTATTTTATAACTAACTCTGTAAGGATAAACTTCTAGAAAGCTAACAGCAATGCAAGTCACTCTTGTCCCTAGAAATAGAGCTCATTTTTGTCTAGTGCCATATCTTTGGCCACTGATGCACAGAACTGACTCATTGGAAAAGACTTTGATGCTGGGAAAGACTGAAGGCAGGAGTAGAAGGTGACAAAAGAGGGGGAGATGGTTGGATGGCATCACCGACTCGATGGACATGAGTTTGACCAATCTCCAGGAGTTGGTGATGAATAGGGAAGCCTGGCTTGCTGCAGTCCATGGGGTCACAAAGACTCGGACACAACTGAGTGACTGAACTGAACTGAATGGAACTATGTCTAGTGGGATGCAGCTGATTACCGCCCTATGTATAGACCAGTTGTGGTAAACCCACTCCAAACTTCCTTTATTACATATAAATTTATGGTTCTTTGACACCACCTCTGAATCATTTATCACATCTCTTCCACTTCTTTCATTAATTAGTGAAATAAATAAATCTTTGACATGTGTTCATTTTATAGTTTTATGAGCCATGATTTCTGAAAAGTATGCTCTATAACTATATTCATTTACTATAATAAATGAATGCTTTGAGATAAGAAAATTAATTTTTCAAGTTTCAAGAAAAAATTACAATAAGCTACTGTCAGTTAAGATTTTGTATTCCAGTCAGTGCTTAGTATCATGGTGTTTTAATCAGAAACCACATGAACACCAATATAAAGACACCTTCAAGATAGTTAAATAAGAGATCAGTGGAATTATAAAAGTGCATAGAAAAAGTCTGCTTCAATAACATTATCATCAACAAGAAATAAATGTACTTTGAGACCCCAGGCCTTTCTCTCAGCTTTGGACAGGCAGGGGAACTGCCCATCTTAAGGCAAACGTGGCGAGGATGCAAGCTTCCTAGAAAAATATCAAGGTCACTGGAAAATTTATGCAATCATCCCTTGGAAAGTCTAGAGTTGCTTAGCATAACCAGTTATAACTTAGAAAATCCCTGGCACTACTGATGCTTGTCTGTAAAAAGAAACCCGAAGAAATATACAATGAAGGAGGCCAAGTGCATTCACTCAGGAGTAAAGCTGCCTGTGTTTCAAGCTCAACCCAATTTCTTACCAGCTGGGCGGAGTTGGACGAATTAATAAAATCTAAAATTGGGCTTCCCTGGTGGCTCAGAGGTTAAAGCGTCTGCCTCCAATGCGGGAAACCCGGGTTTGATCCCTGGGTCGGGAAGATCCCCTGGAGAAGGAAACGGTAACCCACTCCAGTGTTCTTGCCTGGAGAATCCCATGGACGGAGGAGCCTCGTAGGCTACAGTCCACAGGGTCGCAAAGAGTTGGACACGACTGAGCGACGGAACGGAACGGAATATCTCTATGCCTCTATCCTCTCATCTGTCAAGTGGGCAAGGGAATAGTCTCCACATCAGAGGAAAATCAATAATGCTAATGTATGATTAACATTAAACACTAGTGCTTCACTAGGTGTATATTATCCTTTATTGTTATGAGCCACTGAACATTTACCAGCTTCCCTGGTGGCTCAGATGGTAAAGCGTCTGCCTGTAATGCAGGAAACCCGGGTTCGATCCTTGGGTTGGGAAGATCTCCTGGAGAAGGAAACGGCAACCCACTCCAGTACTCTTGCCTGGAGAATCCCACGGACGGAGGAGCCTGGTAGGCTACAGTCCATGGAGTCGCAAAGAGTCGGACACGACTGAGCGACTTCACCTCACTCACTGAACATTTACAGGGCTGTGCTGATAACTACAATCTTGACTGAATTACCTATAAGTAATAAGTCCAAACTGAACTATTTTGGGAACTATTGAAGACATGGAAATATTCCATACACTGCCAGAAAATTCTGTAAAATCCAATACAATTCATACTTACTTGGTGACAGGAGAAAATCCAGTAAATGGATGAACCTGACTAGCTAAAATGGAAAGTGCCCTGTGCACAGGAATAGAGAGCATAAATAAAAACACTACACGGTTTCCATCTGCCACTTTCCTAATTCACCTTTCCTATTCACCATGCCCTCCACCGTAATTCAGCTGCAAAAGCTCAATATTGAAGAAATTTTTGGGGTTCCAAAGTTAGCAGATTGGATGAGGCAAGTGACAAAGCCAGAGAGGAAAAGCAAATATATTCCATCATCACTCTTCTGGGCTGCAAATATGATCCTAGGTGAGAGCATTTGCTCTCCTCTGTGAGGTCCTCCTGCCAACAGTAAATGGATCCTTGGGTAAACTTGACACTTATCACATTTATCTATGTTTAAAATTCAACATGTTGAAGAAACTTACTGTAACTCTCAAGAAAAAGTAGCTGCATGTTCATTAGAACTGCAGTATTTGATGCTTGTTATATGTGGCAAAAAAAAATATTTAAAAGCTTTCTTTTTCCAGTGAAACTCAATATACCTACGGCCATTACTTGTGGAGAGAGTAGGATAGTGGGAACAATGCTAAGGAAGGCAGCGCTTCTCAACCTTAGCTGTATTTTGTGATCTTTCAAAGAGACAAGACTTGGGGAAATTTCAAAGAGACAAACGACCAGAAGAGTATTGTCAAAACCACTGACCCATGATCCCCACTCTGAAAAGCAAAGGTCTAAGCAATAGTATTTTTTAGAGTTCCCTACGGCAGCTTTTCTCAACCCCACTGTTGTTAATATTTTGGGCCAGATAGTTCCTCTTTGTGTCGGGGGAGGCTGTCCTGTTCACTATAAGATGTTTTGTGACAGCCATGGCTTCTATTCACTAGATGCCAGGATACCTTCCCCAAGCTGTTGGAAGCAAAAATGTCTCTAGACATTGCCAAACGATCTGTGGTATGGCTGGTCATATCGTAAGTTTACTCACTAGTCAGAATAATAAGATCTATCAGGCAGAAAAAAAATCAGTCTGAGACCACAGAACACAGCAAAACTGGTTATCTAACTGGTAGGTAGCAATCATCCTTGGGGACTCGGTGAGAACTTGACCACCAAATCTGCCAGGAAAAGAAATTTGGCCTATATATCAGTAGGTCAATATAATCTTTTTATAAAGGAAACACAACACGATGATAAAGCTCTATACTTATTTTAAGTAACTGTTAAAATTAAAAGACAATGAATTCATTTGTGTTAGACAGAATAATTGATGGCCCTGAAAGATGTCCATGGATTAATCCCTGCAATGCTTGAATATATCACCTTTCATGGGCAAAGGGACTTCACAAATGTGATTCACCTATGGATCTAAGGACACGGGGAGATTATCCTGGATTCCAAGGTGGGCCCAATGTCACCACAAATGCTCTTGTAAGAGAGTGACAAGAGAATTAAAGGTAGGGAGAGGGTCACGTGATAATAGAAGCAGACACTGGAGTGATGAGACCATGAGCCCAGTTATATCAGCAAAACCCAGGAGCTGGAAGACTAAGGGAACGGATTCTACTCCAGAGTCCCTGAAAAGCCAGCCCTGCTCACACTTTGATTACAGTTCCATAAAACACATTTCATGCTCCTAACCTTCAGAACTGAAAGAACAAATTTGTGTTGTTTTGAGAAACAGAGTTTATGAGACGTTGTTACAGCAGTAACAGAAAGCAACTACAATGAAAAAGCCAGAAACTTAAAAAAAAAAAAGCCAGAAACTGAAAAGAAATATTCTAATTTATCACCAGCACTTGCAGATATTTGTGATAATTATTTATATATCTGATCTTGCATATTCTGTTTTTAATATTTATTAATAACGACTTACTTTTTTAAACACTTAATGCCAGGCACATATCTAGGTATTTCACATAAATCATTTTGTTAATTCTTACAAATTTGCGCTTAGGTAGATGCTGCTGTTGTCTATAGGTTACCGTTCACAAGGTCAGACAGCTACATGATGTTTACAAGTCTTCCACTGACAATACTTTAAACAGTCAACAAAGTTCTGAGACCTCTGATGCAAATATATCCACAAACAAAACCACATTCGATCCATATCCGATGATCCACCTGCAGGCAGTGCTACCATTTTTGTGGCCAGTGTTCATAGAGGCCATGCATAGACTGAGATATTTTCCATGTGCTTTTTCTGTGGTTTTCCATGAGGTATTTGCTACAGTCACTAAACTCAAAAGTTTTCACTATCTGAGAGTCTTGTTCCTTTACAGCAGAAGCTGCACTGTCTCCTCAAAGAGAATATAAATTGTGTTATGCCTATCTAATCTGGTGGCTTCTTAATGTCCCTGAACCTAGCACATAGTTTTCCTTGCTTAGGGTTCCTCTAATAATTGAATTCTAAGATTGACTGCTCTTCTTCCAACCACATATAGAAATTTAAAACACAAATTCTTATCACTTCCACAAGTTTGGGGGATCAGAGATAAACCAGCATCTGGTATCTACTACTTTCCAGATCCTGCTTAGCAGTTTCACATGACATCTTGCTCTCCAGTATTGTAATGGGTCTATCAACTCCTTGACCCACAAATGCCATGCACTATCCTACATGTAAGCATATTGGAGACACAACAGGAAACAAGACAGTTCAAGACCCTTCATTCTCATCAGGCAAAACACAAGCAGAAAAGTAAGTGGCACACTTTCTTTAATGATAAATTTTGTGAGGAAAATAAAATAGTAGTACAGGAAAAAGAGTGATGTGGTGTAGAAATTTCCATTTTAATTTCTCCAAGTTCTTGCCTGTAATTTGGAACTGAAATTGTGAGAGGGAGGCAGGATATGCAAGGAAAACATCACAGGAAGAGGAAGAGCATATGCAAAGGACATGAGACGCGAACAAGCTCAGAATAATTGTACAAAAGAAAGAAGGTCAATATGGCTAGAAGAGATTGGACAAAGGGGAGAATGGGACCAGGTAGATTATGAAGAATAGGCTGGGACCAGTTCGTGTAGGAACTTGTATTTTATTTGTAGTAAAAAACAATAATTCGGAGTTTAAATGAGGGGACTGTTGTGGGTCATTCCAAAAGATGATTAAGTACTAAACCTGCTGCTGCTGCTAAGTCGCTTCAGTCATGTCCGACTCTATGCAACCCCATAGATGGCAGCCCGCCAGGCTCCCCTGTCCCTGGGATTCTCCAGGCAAGAACACTGGAATAGGTTGCCATTTCCTTCTCCAATGCATGAAAGTGAAAAGTGAAAGTGAAGCCGCTCAGTCGTGTCCGACTCTTAGCGACCCCATGGATGTAGCCCACCAGGCTCCTCCGTCCATGGGATTTTCCCGGCAAGAGTACTGAAGTGGGGTGCCATTGCCTTTTCCGAAGTACTAAACCTAGGTACCTGCATATGAGACCTTATTTGGGAATTGGTTCTTTGCAGATGTAACCAAGTTAAGATGAGGCCATACTGGATTACGATAGACCCTAAACCCTTAAAAGGATGGACACACACTCGCAGGGAGGAAACCATGTGACAATAGAGGCAGAGATTAGAGTGATGTATCTATAGGCCAAGAAAAGTCAGGGATTCCACAAAACTGCCAAGAAGCTAAGAAGAGGCAAGGAAGGATCATCTATATTGATCAGAGAGTATAGCCCTGCCAACATCTTGGTTATGAACCTCTAGCCTCCAGAACTGTGGGAAAACAAATTTTTATTGTTTTAAGCCACCTGGTTTGTGGAAATTTGTTGCTGCAGCACTAGAGAACTAATACAGGTACTAGTAAGAGAATATGAATTATTTAAAAGCTTGCCTTGAGATCATGTAAGGAAAGGACTATAGTGGACCAAGAACAGGGAAAAAAGATAATAATTAGACTGGAGGTTAATGAAGTGTTTCATATAAGAAATGATACTGGATTATAGTTTTAACAAAGGTAATGATAAGAAATAATCAGACAACAAATAATAACTGCTGGAGAGGGTGTGGAGAAAAGGGAACCTCCCTACATTATTGGTGGGAATGTAAATTGGTACAGTCACTATGAAAACAGTATAGAAATTTAAAAGATGAAAAATAGAGCTACCATATGATCCAGCAATCTCACTCCCAGGCATATATCTGGAAAAGACAAGAACTGTAATTTGAAAAGATACATCTACCCCAGTGTTTATAGTACCACTATTTACAACAGCCAAGACACGGAAACAACCCAAGTGTGCCTCAACAGTTGAATGGATAAAGAAGATGTGAGATACACACACACACACACACACACACATACATAACATAACATTCCACAACACAGTGGAATATTACTGAGCCATAAAAAAGAGTGAAACAATAACTTTTGCAGTAACATGGATGGACGTAGACATTATCACACTAAGTGAAGTATGCCAGAGAAAGACAAATATCATGTGATATCACTTATACATGGAGTATTTTATAAAGATACAAATGAACTCTATATATGTATACAAAATAGAAACAGACCCACAGACAAACCTATGGCTACCAAAGAAGAAAAGGACAAACTAGGAATTTGGAATTAACAGATACATACAACTATATATAAAACAGATAAACAGCAAGGACCTAACATATATCATGGAGAACTACACTTGATATCTTATGATAAACTATAATGGGACAGAATTTGAAAAAAAATAGAGAGAGAAAGCTAATTGTGATGTTATACACATGAAACTAACACAACATTATACATCAACTATAATTTAAAAAAGAGAGAAAATCTTCAGACAGGGTAAAACTTGAAGATAATAGAATTGGACTTACAAACGTATTAGGTGTGGTCAGTGACTAAAAATGGAATCAAAGATCACTCCGGGGTTTAGTCAGAGGTGTACTGTGCTACCACTAAGATGAGGAAGGCTAGGGGAATAGCAACTTTGGGAAGTGGTTAGGAAGATGTAATCCTTTTTGGATACTTTAAGTTGGATATGCTTATGAGACATCCAAGTTAATTTGATATATTAGCATGGTAGGCCTATAACAATCCCTGACTTTTATTATTCATGACTTTGTATAAACATGTCCCTTTGACAGTGGGATGAACCTAGTGACCTGTTAATAAGGCCAACATGATAGGATGTCACTTCTGAGATTAGGTGATAAAAGCCTGACTTCCATCTTGTTGGCATTCTCTTACTACTCAGTTTTCTAACACCGACTGCCATACTATGAGCTGCCCCATAGAGAAGCTCGTGTGGCAAGAAAGTGAGGGTGGCCTCTGCCCAACAACCAGAGAAAAGCTGGGTCCAATAACTTTTAAAGGAACTGAATCCTGCCAACAACCATGGAGTGAACTTGCAAACAAATCATGCACCAGTCAAACCTCGCCAACATCTTGCCTTGTGAGAGACCCTGAGCCAGAAGACCCAGCTAAGCCACACCCAGATTCCTAACCCACAGAACCCATGAAACTGTGTTTTGTTTTAAGACATTAAGTTTCTGGTAAATTTATATGTAGTAATAGATAACTAATGCAGATGGGAAGAACATGGAAAGTCTGAGCTGCAGACACAGATTCAGGAGTCATCAATATATAGATTTTATTTAAAAACACTAGATATGGTCAGTTATGGGCTTCCATGGTTGCTCAGACGGTAAAGAATCAGCCTGCAATGTGGGAGACCTGGGTTCGATCCCTGGGCCGGGAAGATCCCCTTGAGAAGGAAATGGCAACCCACTCTAGTATTCTTGCCTGGAGAATTCCATGGACAGAGGAGCCTGGTGGGCTACCATCCACTGGGTGACAAAGAGTTGGACACGACTGAGTGGCTAACACTTTTCACTTTCATGGTCAATTGTGCAAGGAAGATAGGGAAGAAGACTCATGATTGAGGCCTTGAACTACAACTTAGTTAGGCCAAACACAAAAACAGGAATCAGCAAAGAAAAATAGGAATTAATGAGGTAGGAGGAAAATTGGGAAAAACCAGTCAGCAAGGCAGTATGCTTACTTCGGGAATGCTCAACAATGTGGGTGAAGTCAGGAAGCAGGTTCAGTTCAGTTCAGTCACTCAGTTGTGTCCGACTCTTTGTGACCCCATGAACCACAGCACGCCAGGCCTCCCTGTCCATCACCAACTCCTGGAGTTTACCCAAACTCATGTCCATTGAGTCGGTGATGCCATCCAACCATCTCATCCTCTGTCGTCCCCTTCTCCTCCTGCCTTCAATGTTTCCCAACATCAGGATCTTTTCAAATGAGTCAGCTATTCGCATCAAGTGGCCAAAATACTGGAGATTCAGCTTTAACATCAGTCCTTCCAATGAACACCCAGGACCAATTTCCCTTAGGATGGACTGGTTGGATCTCCTTTCAGTCCAAGGGACTCTCAAGAGGTTTCTCAACACCACAGTCCAAAAGCATCAATTCTTTGGTGCTCACCTTTTTTTATAGTCCAACTCTCACATCCATACATGACCACTGGAAAAACCATAGCTTTGACTAGATGGACCTTTGTTGACAAAGTAATGTCTCTGCTTTTTAATATGCTGTTAGGCCAAAATCACTGCAGATGGTGATTGCAGCCATGAAATTAAAAGACGCTTACTCCTTGAAAGGAAAGCTATGACCAACCTAGATAGCATATTAAAAAGCAGAGACATTACTTTGTCAACAAAGGTCCATCTAGTCAAGGCTATGGTTTTTCCAGTGGTCATATATGGATATGAGAGTTGGACTGTGAAGAAAGCGAGCGCCAAAGAATTGATGCTTTTGAACTGTGGTGCTGGAGAAGACTCTTGAGAGTCCCTTGGACTGCAAGGAGATCCAACCAGTCCATCCTAAAGGAAATTAGTCCTGAATATTCATTGGAAGGACTGATGCTGAGGTTGAAACTCCAATACTTTGGCCAACTCATGCAAAGAGTTGACTCACTGGAAAAGACTCTGATGCTGGGAGGGATTGGGGGCAGGAGGAGAAGGGGATGACAGAGGATGAGATGGTTGGATGGCATCACCAACTCGATGCACATCAGTTTGAGTGAACTCCGGGAGTTGGTGATAGACAGGGAGGCCTAGACTGCCGTGATTCATGGGATGGCAAAGAGTCAGACATGACTGAGCGACGGAACTGAACTAGATTAGTCATAACTTTCCTTCCAAGGAGTAAGCGTCTTTTAATTTCATGGCTGCAATCTCCATCTGCAGTGATTTTGGAGCCCCCCCAAAAAATAAAGTCAGCCACTGTTTCCACTGTTTCCCCATCTTTTTGCTTGAAGTGATGGGACAGGATGCCATGATCTTAGTTTTCTGAATAGAAGGAGGTAGATAGTTGGATTTCACTGTGTTTGGAATTGTTTTCAAGTGAGTTTAATAGAAAATTTCAGAGGCAAGAGTTTTAAGAGCTTAACAGGTTGTAATATTGTTGGACCATGAAACTGCACCAATAACTTGTTCATATATAAGATGTCTATGCCAGGCCCATATTTTTTCTAATACTTTTGACTTGCCAACATAATGTCATACTAATTGAAAGCTAACTTGGTTCAAGTAGTCCCATAGAACGGTTTCATGATAATGATTAAGAAGCAGACACACATAATTTGACAGACTGAAAAGATCCAGTTCCCTTTAGCTGACTCTGTTTTAAATCCCTGGGTAATATATCCAGTGTTTGCACTTAACAAAAATGCTTTCAGGCATGATGGAGTCTAAATACTCTCACATTGCCTGCCTGGAAGCTAGTCTACTCTTCTCTCCCTGTTAACTTTGATGCAAACTATGGACTTGACTTTGCAATTTAACAGGATTTACAGCTTGTTCTTGGGGAAAAAAGGCACAATTTTCAACTCCAGTAGATATTATTGCAATCATGCCACCAGAAAACCTAATTTTGTGAAACCTATGGGCTTCAAGGAAAATAGATGAAAAAAATAGTTTCTCATCAACAGCATGCAGAGACTCATGTCATCAATTATTTACTAGACCAAAAAAAGTACCTAAAATGTTGTATGGGACAACATGATGAAAAACCACACTGACATTATCATCCCAAATAGCAAGATCACACCTTCCCTGTTAAGGGAATTTCTCAATAGACTACACCATCCATTTTCCATCTACCAGTAATGAAATGCTTTGAGCCAGAGGGGTAGAAAGCCCTCTTAATCCATATTTGTCAGTACCACTAAAACCACTGTTTTTTCACCTAGTATTCATCATTTATCTTGTCTAACAGTTCTTAAAAGCTCAAGTATGTTTCATTAGCAATATTCAACCTTTACGATGCTTAATGATATTATCTATTGAGCTATATTAATTTGGTTATTTTGAACAACTATATCTATCTATCTATATATAGCTATTGCTTTTTAAATTTTATCTAGTAGAAAAGCCTTTAAAAACATAAAGTCTGAAAAGGAATGTTTAAAGGTGCCTTTGGAAGGCAATTCCCAAGATCATTCTATCAACATAGGCCCTGCCTCTGCTCCTAAAAGTTTCTCCATTAAAAGATGACAGGTTTGGGAGAATTCCAAACCTTCTGTACTATGATATACATGCTTTGTTATATTCTATTCTTGTTTTGCAGGCCACTTCACTAAAATTTAATGCATGGTGACTGACACTCCCACTGAAATTTGTCTGCAACTAATACATTCTAGCAGCTACTATCATGCATTCCTTCTCTTCTATTTCTTCACTTTGACTTTCTCCCCTGAAGACATTACTTGTTAGAAATATGCTGGGTTGACTACTTTCCTGCCAAAAGCTGCAGATTCTAATTAAATAACTCAGAGAAAAGCAGTCATAACAAAAAGCTAAATTACAAGGCCTTGGGAATGGAATTGTTTCCAGGTGGGGAAGGACAGTGGGGATGGTATAAACTTCCACCGGACTCTGCTGCTGCTGCTGCTGCTAAGTCACTTCAGTCGTATCCGACTCTGTGCAACCCCATAGACGACAGCCCACCAGGCTCCTCTGTCCATGGGATTTTCCAGGCAAGAGTACTGGAGTGGGTTGCCATTGCCTTCTCCGCCACCGGACTCTTAAGAGGAGACAAAGTGGTGTAATGAAAAGCCTGTTGCCCTTTGTGTCCTAATCCTGGGCTTGAATCCCAGCTATGTTACTTCAGGGAAAATTAGTTCATATCCTGCAACTGATTTTCTTTATAAGAATAGGAAACATAATAACAACCTTGCATGTCTCAAAACACTCGGTAAGGTAAAATATTACCCTTACTTCTTCTGACTCTGTCATGCATTCCATGTGTAGCGTACTAACACTGGAAATGGACTAAAAATACTTTGTATAGGCAGCATTTCTCTGACTACTGCAATTGGTTTCACTTAAATCAACTTAGACATGAGTTGGTATCCTCATTTATCCTCCTACTCGATGAGGTCAAATAATTTATAATTAGATGATTTCCAAAAATAAGCAGACACACAGGACTGCTTTAACATACCAATTTAATGCATCATTCAGAAGTCTTTAGCCTTCAAAGATCAATGGCACTGCTTCCTACATAAACATTGGTGGTTGGAGGTTTTTAAAAAGTAGGGCTGCATGTCTACATCACTATTCAAGGAAGCATCATATTTCTTAGAGCTAGAAAGCACTGCCTGAATTTCCTTTGTATATTCATACACATAAGCAAGAGTGCATTTAAAACCCATTGTAAATGCTGAAAGGAAAAGATCAACCTTCATTTGTGCTCAGTAACAATGCTTTGTCTGAAGAAACAACATGTTCTTCCAAAAGTCTAATCAAAACTCTATTATTTCAATTAAACTAATGGATTCACCACCAGAGGCTGATGAAGGTTGAGCTTCAGGACCCTTTAAATTACACAGGCCTCTTTTCAAACCCTGTACTTAATTCCGCAGTTGCAATTTTGCATCATTTCTTCTTATAGAGTGGGGCCAAATTTGTATAAATTTCAGAGTCCATCAAAACTAGACGCTTCCTGACTCACCATATGGACTTAAACTGCTCACTATCATATTTCTTGTCAAGTTGACTAAACATTTCACTTCTCTAAAGACCCCAAAACATTGAAAATAAAAATGAAATAACAAGCTCTTATTTACCATTTGGTGAAAATAGTACTTCTACATGGATTACCGATGGAAATTTACAGCACCAACTTTTGAAAAGTAATGACATATGGAATAACAGGAAGAGCAGGAACGTGGCAGTTAAGAGACCTAGATTCAAGTCCACAGTGTGCCTGCCATTCCACTTGCTGACATTAAGAGCTTTGCAAAGTCACTTAACCCCTCTAGGCTTTAGTATTCTTACCTTTTTTATAAAAACATTTAGATGAGATCAACACTACAATTTTTTCTTGGAAAATTTCAAATTATACATTCTAGCAATATTCTTCAAAGTCATATCATTTTAGACTCCATCTCACATTGCCACAAACAGATGCAATAGCAATAGCACACGTGCTCTTCTGAAGGTTTACCCATACTCAGGACACTGAGAAGTGTCCCCTAGAGTGACGACTTTGGTCAGCTTGCTTTATGAACTTAAAACACAAGAAAACTATTCTTCATCAAATGGTCAAGCACAATCTAGATGTACTATTTTTTTTATTATTATCATTTTATTTTATTATTTTTTATTTATTTTTTATTCTCTTGAAGTTTTTTTTTAATTTTTATTTTATTTTTTTTATTGGAGGCTAATTACTTTACAATATTATATTGATTGGTTTTGCCATACATTGACATGAATCTGCCCCGGGTGTATATGTGTTCCCCTTCTTGACCCCCCTCCCACCTCCCTCCTCCCCATATCCTCCCTCCGGGTCATCCCCGTGCACCAGACCTGAGCATCCTGTATCATGCGTTGAACCTGGACTGGTGATTCATTTCACATATGCTAATATGCATGTTTCAATGCCATTCTCCCAAATCATCCCACCCTCACCCTCTCCCACAGAGTCCCAAAGACTCTTCTATACATCTGTGTCTCTTTTGCTGTCTCGTATACAGGGTTATCATTTGCATCTTTCTAAATTCCATATATATGCGTTAGTATACTGTATTGGTGTTTTTCTTTCTGGCTTACTTCACTCTGTATAATAGGCTCCAGTTTCATCCACTTCATTAGAACTGATTCAAATGTATTCTTTTTAATGGCTGAATAACACTCCATTGTGTATATGTACCAAAGCTTTCTTATCCATTTGTCTGCAGATGGACATCTAGGTTGCTTCCATGTCCTGGCTATTATAAACAGTGCTGCAATGAACATTGGAGTACATGTGTCTCTTTCAATTCTGGTTTCCTTGGTGTGTATGCCCAGGAGTGGGATTGCTGGATCTTATGGCAGTTCTATTTCCAGTTTTTTGAGGAATCTCCACACTGTTCTCCATAGTGGCTGTACTAGTTTTCATTCCCACCAACAGTGTAAGAGGGTTCCCTTTTCTCCACACCCTCTCCAGCATTTATTGCATGTAGACTTTTGGATAGCAGCCATTCTGACTGGTGTGAAATGGTATCTCATTGTGGTTTTGATTTGCATTTCTCTGATTATGAGGGATGTTGAGCATTTTTTCATGTGTTTGTTAGCCATCTGTATGTCTTCTTTGGAGAAATGTCTGTTTAGTTAAGTATGGGGCTAGAGAAGAAAATTTCACATGAAAATTACTGTCAATGTTTCCTTATTTGTCCACATCATAGTGATATTCAATATATCCAAGTATCATTAAATAATACTTACTTCTTGGATAGCTATTTCTAATATGGCTCATCCATTTCAACCCTTCTACATGTACATGTCATTTCCTTCACTGAGGGTTGGAGTCTATATGTCCACTCCTCTCAAATCTTGGCTGCCTTTTGGGCTCAAACAATAAGCAGAATATATCAGAAATGACATTCTATGTTCCATTTAATGCAGCACTAAATATCTAGAATATTTCTTATACTAAACTAAACCTCTTTTTTCTAAATCTACCTATATAATATAAACACAGGTAGTAATCAACTTAGATGCTTAAACCATCATGTCTTTTCAAATCAGGTGTAAAGGAATGGGTCTCTATTATTTCACTTCACACTCAGTGATCTCATTTAACACTGCAGCTTGTTTTTTTTTTTTTTTTTTTGGTACTGGCTATGGCACTCTTTTGATTCTTTATTTCTTCATTTTTTAATATTTCTTAGGGCTAACCTCTCAGTTTCAGGTATACAATCAACAAATGAATAAGTAACCTCTGTGCTCAAAGAAATCGCTGTTATAGTTAGATTGCCATATAAAACAGAGAACTAATTCAAAATTTTTATCTTATAAGCAATGTTATACTGATTAGGAATTTCAATGAACTAATAATTTGACATATAGTTATAGTCATGCTATGCCTGCATGCATGAGTACTAAGTCGCTTCAATCATGTCTGACTCTTTGCAACCCTCTGGACTGTAGCCCACCAGGCTCCTCTGTCCATGGGATATCCCGGGAAAGAAAACTGGAGTGGGTTTCCATGCCTTCCTCCAGAGGATCTTCCCAACCCAGGGATCAAACCCATGTCTCTTAGGTCTCCTGCACTGGCAGGTGGGCTCTTTACCATTAGCGCCACCTGGGAAGCCCCTAATCATGACAAAAAAAATAATAATAATGATATTAATACTCCAGAGTCAAGGAAATAAACCAAACACCACAGGTTTTTCATACAATTTCTAACAAACACAATTTTACTCTATGCACTAACATTAAATTAGAACAAAGAAAGCTTCCTTCACATAGCTCTTAGAATTTTTCACAGGTTTTATGACTGGTAAGTGCCAACAGCAGCACATAGTACCAATTCTTAGTGTCATAACTGTGCTTGGAAAGAGAGCCAGTTCTAAAATAACTACTATCCAAGTAGCAGATGTGTTTGTAGATCAACATATTGACTTTCGTATAACACAAAATAAAGATCAAAGTGCACAAAATCAATGTAGCCAAGATGATGGAAATTAGAATTTTATAGAACTAGACCTATAGTTAGAACTCCAACTAAACTGAGTCGTATTTTCATGAACATAAAGTCAGAGATGATAAACAAAAACTTCCACATGTTTAATATTCATAAACTACTTTGGACACTTGAGAAATTAGAGCCTGCTACGTCTTTTAAAATACAAAAAATAAAAGTGCAGCAAGAGATTTATTCAATAACATTATGATCCTCTATGTAACAGATATATCCAAGGTATGCATATTTGCATAATAATAACAACTGAGCAATTATCTTCTAATGCAAGGTTAGTTATATGGAATCTAAATCCTCAGACTTCCAGAATAGCAAGAGTCTGCTTATTATTCACAATTATTTTTTTAATATTTTGGCATTCTATTTTAGATAACTTCTGAGTTGAAAAGAATTTCATAGGTCACTGCATAAAATCCATGTTTAGCTCCCGAATATGTGTATGCACTCATACACAGACCACATATTTAGGCCAGATCCAAATAAACATAAATTTATATATATACACACACACATATCAAGACTCTGAGTGCTTTCATTATACCTTCTCCTCAGGTAATTTAATTGAGAAGACACCGAAAAGTTCACACAATTATTCAATTATTCATGTAATATTTCCTATCAGCCAACTCAGATGTCACTTAAAAACAGTGGCAAGTTAGACCATGGATGATGGCGGATTATAATGGTAGAGAAAGGCCCTGCCACTGATCAGACAGCCGATGTCAATGACATTTCATACTTAAGTCAAGAATGAACCACTTAAACCTATTTAACCTGCAATAAACTGATTGGAAAGGAAGTTTCAGTGATTGTAAAACTAAATTTTAATTGATTCAATTTCTAGTAGTAGTAGTAGTAAAGTCGCTCAGTCGTGTACGACTCTTTGCGACCCCATGGATGGTAGCCTACCAGGCTTCTCCGTCCATGGGATTCTCCAGGCAAGAATACTGGAGTGGGTTACCATTTCCTTCTCCAGGGGATCTTCCCAACCCAGGGATCGAACCTGGGTCTCCCGCATTGGAGGCAGACGCTTTAACCTCTGAGACACCAGGGAAGCCCTAGTTTTCTAGAAATCACCAGTATTTGTGTTGCATAGCCATGCAGGTCCAGATTCTTAGACTTGGTCTCTCTCCAAACGCCTTTTCTAAATTTTTGTTAGAAGGATTGAGTTTCTTTAGAAACTGTAGCTTTCTGGAGCTTCTGTTTGTGAAAAAGTAGAATGCATTTTTCCCTTGCCCCATCATAGGACGAGTTTGGGAAAGAATCACAAAGGGTCACAGATCATTAAGATTTCTCATTAAGAAGTTGGATCTCCAGACACATATTTTTCTACTGGCTATAAACACGTACATTTTGATGGTGATAGCTTCCCTTCCACAGAAACCTTCTCAAGTGGGAGTTTTACCTACATACAAACTTGTGATTTTTCTTAACAATTTTAAACACATTTATTTCAATTTTCCTCAAGCAGGCCAAGGAGGAAGATTGGAAAAAAGAGAAATTAATGAACTTACCCTTATGTTTTTCAATTATAATGTATGGAATCCTGAATCTCAAAAATCTCTTAGCTATTCTTCCATAGTATTTTTCAATATGAAGACAGAGCTTATGTGATGTTACCAATATTTTACTGATTTAAGTCAAAGAATGTTAATTTTAAAACATTCAAATTCCATTCTCATCTTAATTTTTTGAATATACGTATTCTCCAAAGAACAAAGAAAAATACCAGAAAGTGGTACGAATTAAGTACTATAACCATTAGCTGTTTTCTCCATTTTCTTTTTTCACTTATGTAACTTGAATTATTGCAACAAGTTAAATTGTCTTCATGAAGATCACAAAATCCTATTTGATCAACCTTACATAATTTATATATTTACAACTGTAAAAAAAAAACCATTGGAAAGCTATGACAGACCACATGCCAAATCTGGCCCACTGCCTTTTCTGTAAGGCCCACAAGCTAAAAATGGATTTCACATTTTTAAATACTTGGGGGAAAAGGAAGAATATTTTGTGACAAGTGGAAATTATATGAAATTCAAATTTCAGTATCCATAAATAAAGTTGTACTGCAACACAGCCATGCTAAGGATCACTATTTATGAATTAAAACACCCGTTTAGTCCTTTGACACTGAATTTGTATTTTAGATGAACAATTTTCAGAGAAAATGCAAATCATGAAAGTAGCATGTTCAACAGCTACATGACCGAGGCAAACAGTGAGGGCAATCTTCCCCACATATTCAGATATCTGAATGTATAAGTGACTTTTAGAAATGGCAAATATTTAAGGAAAAATCTTTATTCATACAATATTAAGTAAGTAAATTACCGATCATATTTAGGTGCTCCTGAAGTGACTGTATTTGACAACTGAAAAGCATGTGGCCATCTTAAGAGCTAATACATGAATTCTTTTAACTCACCTGCCTCTATGATAGTAATTTAAGGAGTAAGAATAAAATGTCTGATTTTCAGTTTGATTTCTCATGAAATTACTTAGGATATGGTACTGAAAACTCATTTTTGAGTAGATACTATTAATATAATTGAGAAGTGCACAGTTTTGTGCCTTAAGAGGTTAGATCTTCACAAAATATATTTCTTTATGAATGTCAAGCTGCAACTCAGAAAACAAAATTGTTATCAATTACAACACAATCTTAAATCTATAGAAGAGCTCAGAGGACATAGTAGCAGATCAAAACAACAGAAAACCTCTTTCTTGGCCCTTACCCTGTACTCCCCTTTCCCCCACAGTGAGATATTTTATTCCCCTCAGTAACTTCCGATTTCAACAACAGTCTCTCCAGTTCTAAAAAAACATATTCCTTTGTCAAAAAGCTTACCCATTTCTTAATCATCAAAGCAAAAGTTCAAATTCTAAAACAGGAGTTGGCTTTTTCTTTCTTGAGGTAATATAGTGTCCAGTGGTTACTGAACTATGGGTTAAGCCTATCTGGATTCGAATCCACCAGCAATTGGTATGATCTGCTTCAGTCGATGAAGCCTCTGGAGAAAGCTCTGTATGCAGGTCAGGAAGCAACAGTTAGAACTGGACATGGAACAACAAACTGGTTCCAAATCAGGAAAGGAGTATGTCAAGTCTGTATACTGTCACCCTGCTTATTTAACTTATAAGCAGAGTACATCATGAGGAACGATGGGCTGTGCTGGAATCAAGATTGCCAGGAGAAATATCAATAACCTCAGATATGCAGATGACACCACCCTTATGGCAGAAAGTGAAGAGGAACTAAAAAAGCCTCTTGATGAAAGTGAAAGAGGAGAGTGAAAAAGTTGGCTTAAAGCTCAACATTCAGAAAACTAAGATCATGGCATCTGGTCCCATCACTTCATGGCAAATCGATGGGGAAACAGTGGAAACAGTGGCAGACTTTATTTTCTTGGGCTCCAAAATCACTGCAGATGGTAACTGCAGCCATGAAATTAAAAGACGCTTGTTCCTTGGAAGGAAAGCTATGACCAACCTAGACAGCATATTAAAAAGTAGAGACATTACTCTGCCAACAAAATTCTGTCTAGTCTAAGCTATGGTTTTTCCAGTAGTCATGTATGGATGTGAGAGTTGGACCATAAAGAAAGCTGAGCACAAAAGAAGTGATGCTTTTGAACTATGGTGTTGGAGAAGACTCTTGAGAGTCCCTTGGACTGCAAGAGGATCCAACCAGTCCATCCTAAAGGATATCAGTCCTGAGTATTCATTGGAAGGACTGACGTTGAAGCTGAAACTGCAATACTTTGGCCACCTGATGTGAAGAGCTGACTCATTTGAAAAGACTCTGATGCTGGGAAAGATTGAAGGTAGGAGGAGACGGGGATGACAGAGGATGAGATGGTGGGATGACATCACCAACTCAATGGACATGAATTTGAGTAAACTCCGGGAGTTGGTGATGGACAAGGAGGCCTGGTGTGCTGCAGTCCATGGGGTCACAAAGAGTCGGACACGACTGAGTGAGTGAACTGAACTGAAATGAACTGAACGAAGTCTCAATGTCCTTATCTGTAAATGGAATTAACAATAGAATCTACCTCATAGGACTATTGCAAAGATTGAGTGAGTTAACACAAGTATATAGGAGAGTTTCTGGTACTTGGTTTATATTCAGCATGTGTTGGCTACTACTGTGCTCAGTCTCTTAGTCATATCTGACACTTTATAACCCCATGGACTGTAGTCCACCAGTCTCCTCTGCCCATTGGAACCATTTTCCTTCAATGAGGCTTTCTTTCATTCACTTCTTAAAACATGATCAATCTAACAACTGTAAAGCTCTATTTGGCAATGTCCTAACCCAATATCATACTTTCCTTACCACAAAGAGAAAATGTACTTCAGATGACGGTAGAGACAGTAGGTATATTTGGAGCTCAAGATGGGAGATGAGGTGGACTAGGGTAAGGAGGAAATGTTTTCTTTGTCTCTTCTAAAAGAAAACTGTGTCATCTATGTCATTTTATTTCACCTTTATTGAACTACAGGCATACATCATTGTAATGTGCTTCACAAATACTTTGTTTCTTACAAATTGAAGCTTCGTGGCAACCTTGTGTGGAACAAGTCTACCTACCCATCCCATTCTCCAGAAGCATTTGCTTGCTTCATAACTGTGTGTCACATTCTGGTAACTCTCATGGTTTTTAAAGCTCTCCACTAAAAAAAAATATAACTTGCTGAAGTTTCAGGTAATAGCATTTATAACAATGAAGTATTTTTAAATTAAGGTACATCCATTATTTAGATATAATTCTTGCTATTGTTGTTCAGTCACTAAGTCAAGTCCAACACTTTGAGATCCCATGGACTGCAGCATGCCAGGCTTCCCTGTCCTTCACCATCTCCCAGAGTCTGCTCAAAGTCATGTCCATTGAGTTGGGAATGCTATCTAACCATCTCATCCTCTGTTGCCTAGTTCTCCTCTTGCCTTCAATCTTCCCCAGCATCAGGGTCTTTTCCAATAACTCGGCTCTTTCCATTAGGTGGCCAAAGTATTGGAGCTTCAGTTTCAGCATCAGTCCTTCCAATGAATATTCAGGGTTGATTTCCTTTAGGATTGACTGGTTTGATCTCCTCGCTACTCAAATTGAACACTTCATACATTATGTGTGTGCTAAGTCTCTTCCGTTGTGTCTGACACTTTGCAGCCCTATGGATCATAGCCCGTCTGGCTCCTCTGTCCATGGGATTCTCCAGGCAAGAGTACTGGAATGGGGTGTCATTTCCTGCTCCAGGCGATCTTCCCGACCAAGGGATCGAGCCTACGTCTCTTACATCTTCATTGGCAGGCGGGTTCTTTACCACTAGCACCACCTGGGAAGCCTGTAAACGTAATTGTTGCATGCGATGAGAAACTTGACTGACTGTCTCTACTGCACTACTTGCTTCGTTGAAGTGGTCTGCAACCGAATGTACAACATCTCTGAGGTATGCCAGTATGTGCTATGTTAAAACTTCTGATTGGTAAAGAATAACTGAAAATTAGTATGCCTTACTTTAAAAGTAAATCATTCCTTGCCTTTACCACTTTAATATTTAAAGTATCATAAAATGAGTTACTCATTATATTACTTTAGTTCATTAAATATTCTACTGAAGCAAACCCACCTTATCTTCAAAAATAATTACCCTTTTAGAGTCATCTACAAATGAAAAGGATACCCCAGTGTTCTGTTCTAAATGGTAAGATCCTAGTAAAAGCAGAGAATTTTACAGAAGGCCAAACTAACCTTACCAACTAGAGAGAGAAGCTATCAAATTCTACCTTAGAGTGGACCAATTTATTCAAGGATTTTCATAATATAATTAATATATGACTGAAGCATCAGTGGTTTGCACTGTCAAGTTTCTTTCTGAAGTCTATTAAATTTTTAGGGAAAAAACTAGAATTAAATTTGACTTTGGAAATTATATTATGCTGAAATTTTCAGCACATTAAAAGTAGCCTGATGGACATGAGGTACCTTTCGGTACATTAATGCAGCATATTAAAGAACACATCTTTCCCAGGGTTTCTAAAATCATTTTAGCATAATACCATAAGATGCTTGAGTATGTCTGATGATCTGACCCCAATAAAAAACAAATCAGTCTTACTGGCATCTTGGTTCTAGCCTATACCAGGTGAAAAGAGAGCAACAATTTTATTTTACATCGATTTAGAGAAGCTGTGATTTAGCAGCAGTCTCACTGCAGTATTTCATAAAAACAAAATATGACCGGCAACTCTTGTATTTTAATTATATTAACTTGTACTTTTTCTATTAATTAGACCTTTTTCAAACTAAGTGTAGGGCACTCTTACCAACAATGGGAAAGAAGGGTGGAATGTGCTTTTGCATACCCTCTATTGAGAAAACAAATTGGTACAAAGTCCATTCTAAAGGAGATCAGTCCTAGGTGTTCATTGGAAGGACTGTTGCTAAAGCTGAAACTCCAATACTTTGGCCACCTCATGCGGAGAGTTGACTCACTGGAAAAGACTCTGATGCTGGGAGGGATTGGGGGCAGGAGGAGACGGGGATGACAGAGAATGAGATGGCTGGATGGCATCACCGACTCGATGGACATGAGTTTGAGGGAACTCTGGGAGTTGGTGATGGACAGGAAGGCCTGGCGTGCTGTGATTCATGGGGTCGCAAAGAGTTGGACATGCCTGAGCGACTGACCTGAACTGAACTGATCTGATAACAATAATTTAGCAATATAACAGAGCTGCATCTTATTTGGGGGTTAGGCTTCAAAGTTGGTGTGGATGGTGAAAATCAGAACTGCTCAAAGTTATCCTTGAGAAACCATTTCAATTAGTTTTAAAAATAGAGTATGCAGACTTGATAAGTAGAAATCAGCCAGGTTTTCCCCTAGTGTTGAACAGATTGCTGTTTCTTTTGGTGGAGTACTAGATAAAGTGGTTGGCATGTGTTTAGGATCCATGTTGCACAGAAAAAGAAAATCTAACTTTAATCAGTAGAATGAAACTCAGCTAAGCATAATCTTGCACTAAGAGGAGGCATGCCAACAAGGAGAACTGAGATGACACAGGATTAGAAAATCCTCACTCATGCTGTTCCCTGCCAAGACTAAGGTCACTGACTCAGAGGGAAGTGCAGTCCACCTACTGAACTAGACTTTACTTTTCTCACTCTTTTAATCTCTTGCTTACTCTTTCTCCACTATTGCTTTCTTGATCTCTCTTGTCCCTGATAATTTCTGATGAGACATAGCTGAATCAGTATACGTTGAGGGCATGAAAGATATGGTTCCAATCTATGTATTAAAAGCCTTAAAGATGGACATATGATCACACAAAATAACTTCAATTCTAAAATGTCCTGAAACATGAAACCAATAAAAATTTCAACAAAGCTTCATGCACAAGGACCATCTTCAGAGTACTAAGTGTAAGATCAAATATTAGAAAACCTTTAAATGTCCATCAATGTAGAAAAGGCTAAATGCCTTATGGGATATTTGTAGCATGACAATCATTGCTTTTCTCTGGCCAATACTTTTTCAGTCACTCCTTCTTAGACTCTCATGGTTCATCCCTGGACTGATGCAATCTGGGCTACTTATAGCCCTGACTACATTCTAGGTCCAGGAATAAGCAAATGACTCAAATGTCCAACAGAGCTCTTCTCTGGAATTCTGCTAATTAGATTTAGAAGGGAAAGTCTTTTCTTCTCTGAATAGGAAGACATGAGGATTCTAGAATGGAGTTACTCATGTTCATGTTCCCTGATAAAACAGGGAAAACTTGACTAAGAATTCAAAAGTGACATGAAGAGTTAAGTCCAAGAAGAGTGACTATTGATTTTGTTGAAGTCCCTCATTTTTGTAATAGGTAAGGCCTCTTTCATAGTGTCTTTCTTCTGTTTGGTTACATGAATCAAGCTATTGAGAGTTGTTTTTTAATCACAGACGGATATTGAATTTTGTCAAATGCGTTTTCTACATCTATTGAGATGACTTTATGATTTGTATCCTTCATTTTATTAATGTGGTATACCACATTAATTGATTTGTGGGTGTTGAACCATCATTATACCCCTGAAACAGAGCCTATTTGATCATCATATGTGATTCTTTTAATATAATGCTGAATTTGGTTTGTCATTATTTTCTTGAGGATTTTTGTGTCCATGCTCATCAGGGATAATGGCCTGTAATTTTCTCTTTTTTGGTAGTATCACTGTCTGGTTTTGGTTTCAAGGTGATACTGGCTTCGCAGAATAAGTTTACAAGCAATCCTTCCTCCTCAATATTTTGGAAAAATATGAGAATTAAGTATAAATTCTTCTTTGAATATTCTATAGGATTCACCAATGAAGACTGGGCTTTTGTTTGATGGGAGGTATTTTTAATTATAAGCATATCTACAGGTCCAGTTCCAGACCACCACAATAAAGCAAACATTGAAACAAAAGACACCAACGTTTAAGTTTCCCAGTGCATATAAAAGTAATGTTTACACCATACTGTTGTCTATTAAGGATGCAATAGCATGATGTCTGAAAAACAATGTTCATACCTAAGTAAAAATACATTATTGCTAAGAAATGCTAGCTATCATCTGAGCCTTCTTCAAGTCACAATATTTCTGCAATAGTAATATCAAAGATCATCATAATGAATATAAAATGAAAGAGTATGAAATGAAAAAGTTTTCAAGAACTACCAAAATGTGAAATGTGTGCGTACATTTGTGTTCAGTTCCTTTAGTCATATTCGACTCTTTGAGACTCTGTTGACTGTAGCCCGCCAGGCTCCTCAGTCCATGGGATTCTGCAAGCAAGAATAGTGGAGTGGGTTGCCATGCCCACCTCTAGGGGATCTTCCTGACCTAGGGACCGACTCAAGAATTTCCTGTGTCTCCTGCATTGCAGGTGGGTTCTTTACCACTGGGTCACTGGGGAAGCCACCAAAACGTGACAAAGATATATATAGATAGATAGATAGATAGATATAAGTAAACAGTATTTGAAAAATGGATCTAAAATACTTGCTCAATGCAGGACTGCTACAAACCTTAAATCTGTAAAATAATTCTGCATCTGTGAAGCACATTAAAGTGAAGCAAATGCACACAAAAAAAAAAGAGAGAGATGCCTGTACTGATTCAATCTCCTTACTAGTAATTAGTCTACTCAGATTTATTTCTTGATGATTCAATCTTGAGAGAGTGTATGTTTCTAGGAATTTACACTTTTTTTCCAGTTTGTCCAATTTGCTGGCATATAATTGTTCATAACAGTCTCTTATAATCTGTATTTCTGTGGTATTAGTTGTACCTTTCAATTCTGATTTTATTCAGTTCCTCTCCTTTTATTGGGGATTCCCTGGTGGTTCAGATTGTAAAGAAACTGCCTGCAATGCAGGGGACCTGGGTTCGATCCCTGGGTTGGGAAGATCCCCTGGAGGAGGGCATGGCAACCCATTCCAGTATTCTGACCTGGAGAATCCCCATGGACAGAGGAGCCTGGCAGGCTACAGTCCATGGGGTCGCAAAGAGTCGAACACAACAGAGTGACAAAGCACACTCCTTGTTTAGGATAAAAAGCTGCAAATATTTTTTTTTTATTATTATCTTGACTTTAAACTCCCAATTATAATTTTAATTATCTAAATAATAAGAAAAATACTCATACATTTATCTATGTAACTACCTTTTCTGATGTTCTTTATTCCTAGTAGTTGTAAGATTTCATCTGGTAGCAATTCCTATCTGAGGGATTTCCTTTAACATTTCTTGTAGGACAGGTCTACAAGAATTCTTTTAGGTTTTCTGTTTCTGAAAAGACTATATTTCACCTTCAATTGAGAAAAATATTTTTCTTGGTTACAAAATTCAAAATAATCATTCTCCCTTGCACTTCAAAAATGCTGGTCTATAATTTTCTGATTTACATTATTTCTGCCAAGAAGTATGCTGTCAGTCTTTTTTTTTGTCTGTACTGCACAGTGTGGCATGTGGGATCTTAGTTCCCCAACCAGGTATCAAACTTGAGTCCCCTGCACAGGAAGTGCAGAGTTTTAACCACTGGGCTGCTAGGGAAATCCCTGCTGCCTTATATTTTCTTCCTTTTATGGTGAGCCCTCTTTTGTTGTTGTTGTTGAGTCTAGTTAAAGGCTTGACAATTTTGTATCATTTCAAAGAACCAGCTCTTCTTTTCACTTTTCTTTTTTCTATTTCATTTATTTCCCCTCTGATCTGTACTTCCTTCCTTCTACTAGCTTTGGGCTTCATTTGTTCTTTTTCTAGTTCTTTTAGGTTTAAAGTTAGATTATTTATATGAGATTTTTCCTCTTACTTGAGGTAAGCGTGTATCATTCTGAATATCTCAAAACTGCTTTCACTGCTCTCACAGGTTTTGTAATGTTCATTTCCATTTTCGTTTGTCTCAAGGTATATTTAAATTTACCCTTTCTTCATTGACCCATTGGTTGTTCAGTAGCATGTTGTTTAATCTCCACATTCAGACAAAAGTGTATTCTGCTGCTCTTGGATGGAATGTTATATTTATGTGTGTGTTGTATTATAAAGTCCATCTAATCCAATATGTCATTTAAGGCCCATGCTTCTTTATTGATTTTCTGTGTGGATGATGCAAGTGGGATATTAAAGGTCCCTAGTACTACTGTATTGATGTTTAGGTCTTTTAGTAATTGCTTTATATACTTTGATATTCCTATGTTGGGTGCATAAATATTTATAAATATTATCTAATTGGATTTATGCCTTTATCATTATATAAAGACCTTCTTTGTCTTTTACTACCATCTTTGTTTTAAAGTCTATTTTTTTCTGGTGTATGTATAGCTCTACCAGATTTCTTTCAGTTTTCCTTTGCATACTATATTTTTTCCATCATTTCACTTTTAGTCCCTTTGTGTCCTTATATCTGAAGTGGGTCTCTTGCTGGTAACATGAGACTTGTTTTTTAATCCAATCACCAATGATTGGAGAATTTAAAGTTGGGCTTCCCTGGTGGCTCAGAGGTTAAAGCGTCTGCCTCCAATGAGGGAGACCCGGGTTCGATCCCTGGGTCGGGAAGATCCCTTGGAGAAGGAAATGGTAACCCACTCCACTATTCTTGCCTGGAGAATCCCATGGACGGAGAAGCCTGGTAGGCTGCAGTCCACGGGGTCGCATAGAGTCGGACACGACTGAGCGATGGAACAGAACCGAACGATCTTTAAAGTAATGACTGATCCCATCACTTCATGGCAAATAGATGAGGGAACAATGGAAACAGTGACAGAGTTTATTTTCTTGGGCTCCAAAATCACTGCAGATGTGACTGCAGCCATGAGATTAAAAGACACTTACTCCTTGGAAGAAAAGCTATGACAAATGTAGACACCATATTAAAAAGCGAGACATTACTATACACAACAAAGGTTCATATACTCAAAGCTATGGTTTTTCCAGTAATCATGTACTGATGTGAAAGTTGGACCATAAAGAAGGCTGAGCACTGAAGAAGTGATGCTTTCAAACTCTGGTGTTGGAGAAAACTCTTAAGAGTCCCTTGGACTGCAAGATCAAATCAGTCAATCTTACAGAAAATCAACCCTGCACATTCATTGGAAGGACTGATGTTAAAGCTGAAGCTCCAGTACTTTGGCCACCTGATGTGAAGAGCTGACTCATTTGAAAAGACCCAGATGGTGGGAAAGGTTGACAGCAGGAGGAGAAGGGGACAACAGAGGACAAGATGGTTGGATGGCATCACCGACTCCATGGACTTGAGTTTCAGCGAGCTCCGGGAGATGGTGAAAGACAGGAAGCCTGATGTGTTGCAGTCCACGGGGTTGCAAAGAGTTGGACATGACTCAGCGACTTAACAACAAATGTATTGATACTTCCTAGGTGGTGATAATGGTTAAGAACCTGCCTGCCAATGCAGAAGACCAAAGAGAGGCAGGTTCATCCCTGGGTCGGGAAGATTCTCTGGAGAAGGGCATGGTAACCTGCTCCAGTATTCTTGCCTGGAGAATCCCATGGACAGAGGAGCCCAGTGGGTTACAGTCCAGAGGGTCGCAAAAAGACAACTGAAGCAACTTAGCAGGCGTGTGTCAATACTTATTGCCATTTCGCTAAGTATTTTCTGGTTGTTTTTGTTGTTCCTCCCTTTTTTCTCCTTCATCTCTTGCTCTCTTCCCCTGTGATTTAATGATTGTCTTTAATGTTATATTTAGATTCCTTATTATTTTTTGTATTTTCTCCTCTATGTTTCTGCTTTGTGCTTTCCATTAGGTTCACATACAATGGCCTATATTTGAACAAGTTTGAACACATCCTAAAAACTATGTTTTTCTTCCTTCTTCCCATATTTTATGTTTATAATTTCATATTTTATATCTTTTTCTCTTTTATATCCTTTAATTATACTCTTCCATTCATAGATCAGCAATTGATAACCATGTTATTTTCTACTGGATTTTGTTATATTTTACTTCTTCACATTAAAACTTTTAATTCATTATGATCATAGATGTTAAACATAATACTTATGTTTTAAGTGTTACAGTTTTAGGCACTATGCTAAGACACATGTATATTTCTTATTTATTTTGACATTTACTTAAGAGTTGCTACTGTCGTTAGACTCATTTTAAGGATGAGGAAACAGGTTTAGAAATGTAAGGGAACTTGTTACTACATGGCAGAGCCATGATCAAACGCAGGTATTATTGATTCCTACAACTACACTATCGAGGATATAACCTAAGTATGTCCTTTTTCGTTTCACAAAAATACTATTTTAAATTAAGAATTTGGATCTATAGTTTTCTTAATATATTGAAGTATATGTGAACAAAAGAGAGAATTTTTACTTTTATACATTTTATAGTATTTTATTTATGAGAATAAATAGAGCTTATAGAGCTAAACTTTAACTTTTTATTACCGCTTTTAAGATCCAACCATTTGAGCTGGAAAAAGAGATGGCTCACCTAGGTCTGAAGAAAGTGCAGGCACTTGGACAGTCACCAACCTAAAATGAAGTTTGTTCTTTATTGGATCATATAATGTTCTGTAGCTGACTCTTCTTGTTGTATGATTTGCCAACTTTCAACAATCCTTTCTTATTCATTTTTCTGTGGTTATTTAAGGTTTGTTGTATGATACAGTAAAAACCAAGGTCAGTGGAGTTAGATATTAGATCTAGGACTGTTCTGTTCTGTTCAGTCACTCAGCCGTGTCGGACTCTTTGCGACCCCGGGGACTGTAGCCTACCAGGCTTCTCCATCCATGGGATTCTCCAGGCAAGAATACTGGAGTGGGTTACCATTTCCTTCTCCAGAGGATCTTCCCGACCCAGGGATCGAACCCGGGTCTCCCGCATCGGAGGCAGACGCGTTAACCTCTGAGCCACCAGATCTAGGACTACACACTAGTTATTCTCTTAGTTTCAAATTATTAACATTTCTGATTCACATTTGATTATAGTGATATGTAATATATGAACACAGCATTTGTAGTTTTTCACTAAATAATAATGAAGATCATACTATCATAAGGTCATGTGATACTGGCTTTTCTTCATTATGACTTCATATTTCCCATTCTGCAAGCCCATAAAGGGAGTGAAGATTAAAATGTTTAAATTTTTATCTTCAAAAATTATTAATTTTTTTAATCAATTAGAGTCCTAAAATCATAAAAGATGATTTTTAACACCTCATGAAAAATTAGGATAAGGTAGCTAATGAAGCTAGGCATAAAAGATCTACAGGACAGTAATACTTTAAAAAATAGGTAAAAATACTTCCTAGAGGCAAGTAGATAATTTCATTATGGGCTGAAAAATGATGATATTCTCTGCATTTACTGGCTAAAACTATTCTTAAAAAATATTTTTGTTATTTCCAATGTGGTCATCTGAAATACAGTTGGAACAGAAAAGGCAGGTCAAATGTGTTTTCTTTCTCTTTGTCTCTTTTCAAATAATGAGTTGGGGTCCTAGAAACCTCTAATGATGACTAATGAGGTATCTTTTTTTTAGTACGTTTCTGAACTCCTGAGTTTTAAAACACACTTGATGTGTGCCAATTCATTGTAGTTGTTACTCTTACTGGTGATCAAATGGTCTCAATTTATGCTCTGACTTCATTTTTAACTTAAGATAAAGAACACTGCATTCAGAGCTCCTTTATGCATGAGATAATGAGGTGCTGATGAATCCTTGTGATGCTTTAAAAAAACAAACAAAAATATCTGCCTTCCTGGATAAGGAGAAAGTATATTTTCATGTTTATGTAGAGTGAAAGGCATTACTTTTAAATTAAACCTTTATTTCATAGAAAGAAATTTGGGTTAGAAAAGGAGGGCATTTAAGAATCTAAGACTGAAGGAGAGATATAAAAAAGAAAGTTTTGGTAAAATCTCTTAAAATGACAAGTTCTCATGAGGGTTTTAATTGATGGTAAATAGCAAGCTATAATAAATATAAATTATGACAATCACCAGGGGGAAAATCAGGAAATACTGTAACAGTCCTTATTTTAATTTATGAGGGATAGTCAGCAATCCTGAGCATTCCTTTTAACTTAAGAATCCCAGTCTCAAATCATGTGCTTTATCATGATCGAGTTCCTACTTCTCACCTGCAGTAGTTCCCCTATCTGTGGTTCTATCACAATACTAGCCTTTCTCTTTTGTTCTTTAACAACTGTCCCCCTCTGATATCTTTCAAAACCATTCCTGTTGAATTACCTGTATTATTTTGTTCCATCTCTAACTTTACTACCAATTTCCTGTCACATCTTTCTATCACCTAGATGAAATTTCTATAAATGCCCAACTCGCTCAAATATTTTCTTTTCTTCTGAAATCTGTTCTATTATCTATTTCTCCTGATGGTACCATCACCATCCCAATTATGTAGAGTCAAAAACAGTGTCATCTTTTTCTCCTCTTGTTCTCTTACAGTTAACCAAATACAAACTTTTACAATTAACTCTTGCCATGAACCCCTTATACAAAACCCATTCATCCCCATTATTAACTTGTGGAACACCAATCCAGGATCTCATGGTCTCCTGCAGTGACATCTGCAATGTACTGAGTCACTTCCATCTTCATTCTAGCTATCTCACATGAACAAATAAGCTCCCTAATTATACTCCACATTTATATCAGTTATCCCACTTAGTCTAGAATGTATCACATGCAATAATAGTTGCCTGGCTTTTCAAAGCTTCATATGTTTTCATTTTGCCTTCCTAACTGTAAAGTGTAGATTTTTCTATATGACCAAAAATGGATTGCTGAGTGAGAAAGTGATTGATAAAAAGATACAATAAATTAGAAAAGGGAAAATATTAATCTACATTGTGTGAAATGGTGAATAAAGACTAAACTGTAAAGTTGCCTATGTGTGTTGAGTTTTCAGGACCAGTGAGACTCCCTATGGCACCTTTGGACAAACTGGAAATAGGAGACTTTCCTCAAGACACTACCAGAAACCATCTTAATATATCAAAAATCAGTGGTGCATCCAAGGTTGAGGCACTACTTCATGTTGAAGTGTACCACCTGAATAGCCATGAACATCAGCCTTTTTTACATTCTAAAACTATGCTATCACTGCGAAGTCATGTCTGTCATTTGGGCCTCAATTTCCTGATTGGAAAAAAAAAAAAAGCATACTAATTCTGGCTCTACCTGCTTCACTTGGTTAATTACAAAGATAATGGTAGTCAGTGATGTGTACCGCTGTGGAGTGCAGACTGGAAAGCAAGCAAGCTATGATAGAAAGTAAAGCTTTAAGATCGTTTGGAACTCTGGGAATTAGGAATTCCATTGTATGTTTGTATTTTTATTTTGTTGTTGTTTTGTGTCAGTGGTAAATTGATTACGAGTAAAAGAAAAAAAAACAAAGGTAAAGGCTATAAAAGCTGAGACGGATGAAGAAAAGACAAAAAATAACGCAAAAGTAAAATAAAGATTAGGAAAATCTTTCTTGCAAGTTTGTCTGCTAATATGTCTGTTGCATCTTCTGTAAGATAAAGAAAGGAAAAGAAATAACTTTTCTCACAGGAAGGTATGATTATATAACAACATTAGCAATAACCAAGATGTAATATTTACCGTGAGCCAGGCATCATGGTAAGTACCTTCTTTCATTTGTTGTTCTCAATGATACTATAAGACAGATGCTAATATCAGCCTATTATGCAGATGAAAAAAATGAGAAGCAAGGGCAGAATATGAAAGAGATTTTCTAACTCTAGAGGTTCCTCTTTAACAATACTAGGCTGAATCCTAAAGAGTTGCTTCACAGGGAATGAGCATTATAGTCTAGCAAGAAATTAAATTGAGATCTGCTTATTAATTCAACTGGAATGAATCCAGGGTACACATATGTAATCATTCAAATGCTAGAAAATAAAAAGCTTGATGTCAGTTCTAATACAGCATGAAAACAAAAACTTTTCTAGAGACTAGTGTGGAAAAGGGTCAAACACAGGAACAAAATTTAGATATAGTGACATTGTTTTTAAAAGGTGACTAAGTATGAATTCATTTAGTAAAAGTCGGAAACATTTGTACATATACAATGCTGAAAGTCTCCTGGAGAAGAGAAAAGCAAGAACATTGGGTGGGGGGAAGGCAAGGCCGGGAGACTTTGGTACAGTTAAGGAAGACAGATTTCAAGTTATGGGGGAAATACAGGGTGATTAAAAAAAACATCAACAACAACAGAAGTTATGAATAAATGGCATAGAAAAAATACTGAGGTGTGTCAGGAGTGTATGAAGAACAGCTCTGTGCACAAGAAAGCAGGCGGAGGGAAGGAGAAGCCTTCCTTAGGCAAGAGTTGTCAAGGAGATGGCCTCCAGACCAGTATCATTAACAGCACCTGGAAACTTCATAGAAATCCAAGTTCTCGGGCCCCATCTCAGATTTACTGAATCCGAAATTTGGAGGCAGGGTGGGAGACTTCAATCTGTGTTCTAACAAACCCTCCAAGTGATTTTGATGCACATTACTGGTCAAAGGAACAGTCAGAAAGGTGAAAGCAAGAAAAGGGAATTCTACTGAATTAAATGACAAACACTGGGTGGTGGTGGGGGGCAGAAATAAGAGCGCATAATACAAAGAGCAAATGACCACTAAAGTTGCAGTCCGTGGATACTGATAAAAAAAGGGACCAAATTTATACAATCTTAGTACAAAAAAGAAGGGCTTAACATGATTGGGAGCAACATAGAACAAATGAAGGAATTACATTCTTAGCTATTTAAAGTATCCAATAGAACTTGCCATGATACTGGAAATATTCTGTATCTGCACTGTCCAATGCGGTAGCTGCTAGCCACAAGTAGATATTGAGCACTTTAAATGTGATTGGTTCAACTAAAAAACCAAATTTTTAATTTTAGTGAATTTTCATTAAACTTAAATGGTCACAAGTGGCTAGCAGCTACCACATTTGAGAATGTAAATATAAAGCTAATTTCATAGGGGTTAATGAGACATGAATAATGCTACCATGGACTTCCATCTGTGAAGATAGTTAATAATTCAAGATCTGCAGTGAAAGATATATAATCATGAAAATGAATTAGGGAATAGGGAATGTCACATTTATACATGCAGCTGTCCTACATCTAAAGAAATATAAAAGAAGGAAGCATTTAATATCTGTGATTCACTGAGACTATGTCTTCAAAAGGGCTTCCAATGTTGTCCCACAAAAAGATAATAAGCCTGGAAGTAATGGGAAGTTATCCAACAAAATACACTTAGAATAACTTTATAAGAATACAGGATTTGAAATTTTATATGGAGATATTTGCTATCAGATTTATGACAAAACAGATATAGATGGGGACCTCTTCAGGATACTTACAGAAATGTGTAGGTAAAATTAGACATACTAGAATGCAAAGCACAAGTCCATGTCTTAGTAATGGTTAAATTAATTTCTCAAAAATTTACATTTGTCAAAACTGTGGACAGGGAATAAATTACTATTGTGCAAGGAGATAATTTAATATATATACATGCATATTCAAGAGGTAGAATGAACTATTATATCCCTTTAAAGATTCCAGATTGTAAAGAAGTTAAAATGGTCTAAGAAATAAACTCCAGGGATGAAGAATATTGAAACACCTTAAAGAACAAAATGAATACTTCTATCCACAGAATCATTTAATGATGAGGAGAGAAGAGTTTTAAAAATAGAGGTTAAGAAATTATAAGAATTGGAGCAAAAATAGTAGAAATCAAAGATCAAGTGAGCAAAGTATGTAGAATAAGAACAAAGGTGATGAGCAAAGGAAGAGGTCATACAAGAATAAAGCACTACCCAGAGACAACTTACAATGCTCCAGAAGAAAGCATTCTGTTTTATAAGATGAAAAAAGACAACTGAAGATGATGAATGAGAAATAGCTGATAATAGCTGATAAGAAACAGCAATTGATAATAGCTGATAAAAAATGTCTTTAGGGCTTGCTCTCTCCCTCTCTTCTCCTCAATTCTCTTGTATTTAAACAATGACTTCAAAGGCAGAAAAAGATACAGAAGACACAGGAGGAAAGATGGGGGTGAATCCTCAGGCAGCAAAGAATGAAAAGGCTTTGCTATTACACTTCTTCATGGCCCAAAAGTCACCAGTGTGATCGAGTTGCTAGTAAGATTTGAGGCCTAATTGCTCGCAGAAAAATAGACTTACAAACATACTGTAGATTTAAAAATGTACCACAATGGTTACTAAAGGGGAAAGGGGAGGAGGGATAAATTAGGAGACTGTGATTAACATATACACACCACTATATATAAAATAGATTACAAGGACCTACTGTATAGCACAGGGGACTATACTCAATATCTTGCAATAACCTGTAAGAATCTGAAAGAGACTCAAGTTGGCATTGTGCACTGTTAGAAAACAGATACTTGGAGAATGTAAATAAAGTAAGGATCCCTGGCATAAGAGGAAGATTTGGAACTAATGCATCACTTTGATTCAATGAACTTTTTTGTGTTGGATACATGACATTTTTATTTTTAAGAATGTGAACAGAGTTCCACACCAGTACTTTCAGTTTGATGACATTGTATAACCATGAGATCAGAAAGTCTTTACTCATTGAACTGATTATGAAAGAAATTCAATCGGCAAATAAAGGAGAAAAGCCACACAGGGTGGTTCCATTCTTTTCATATCTTTTTCAATAAAGGGCTAGATAGTTTAGACTTCCTAGCCTCTGTTGCAAATATCTAACACTGGGGTGTGAAAGCACCCACCGACAACAGGGAAACAAATGGGTGTGACTGGCAATCATTTTTTTTTTTTTTTCAAAACAGTTAACCAGCAGGCTTGGTCTGTGTGCCCTAGTTTGCCTACCTCTGGTCAACAGACATTTTTCAAAAGGGTAAGTTTTTGAGAGGAATGAGATATAAAGATTCAGAGAGATAGCAGCATGCATGCTAAACACAAATAAACCTTTCTTGAAACATCAGACATCATTACTGCAATAACAGGAAGAACTGGATATCAGAATTCAAACTAGAAAGAGCATGCCTGAGAAATTAGAATAAGAATGAACAATCATATACAGGGAAATTGTGCTGGTTTGTCTGTTGGCAACTCAATTCCATTCCTCCTGCCATGCTCCCTCACTCTATCACGGGGGCCAGAAGACTGGGTATCGATCACATTTTTCAGAGTCTTGTATCAGATCAGCGAGCCAAGGAAAGGCTGAAGATTTATTATGGCTTCTCTAGTGGTGCTGGACAGAGGTGTGGGCTTCTGCAGACATGGCTTTTTTATATCAGCTACTGGGCATTTCCCTACAAATCATCACGTTTGATGATACAAACAGTACTGAAAATTATTGGTGGTTTCCTATGGCCTATGCAATTTTCTGACTCTCTAAAAGACTGTAGTTAATCAAAGAACTAGTGGCCTCTTCCCCTGAATTTCATTCCTTCAGCCTCACAATGTGGTTCAGTAAAGTACTTAATTCTTTGTATCAAATCCCTTCACTGAATACTTTAGAGCAACACATCATTTTGCAACCAATACCTGACTAATACCAGTATTATTATAGAACTGAAGAAATAAGAGGATGAGCTAAGGAAGAACATTTTCTTAAGTTTCAGAGGTGATGAAGTTGTACACATGAAGTGAGATACAGAAATAAAAAGAGAAGAAAGGAAAGAAAATGTAGAGAAAACATAGAAAATACATCATTAGAATATTAAGCAATAGTGAACAATTTCTGAAGTCAATATTTTCACAAATTAGTTATTCTTCAAATCTGTGTGCGATTTACATGGATCACATTATCTCACAGTGTAAAACACAAAAGCTAATATTATACATTGCGCATCTTTTCTGGGCACTACAACTTTTTTCACATCTATTAAAACCATTCTGAAGGGAAGTTATAGTTATCCTCTCCTTCCCTATTAAACTTTGGCTCAGGGAAGTTAAAAGACTTGCCTAAGGCAGTTATTGTTGTTCAGTCACCAGTTGTGTCCAACTCTCTGCAAGCCCATGAACTGCAGCACGCCAGGCTTCCCTGTCCTTCACTATCTCCCAGAGTTTGCTCAAACTCACGTCCATTGAGTCCATGATGCTAATTCAACCATCTTATCCTCCATTGCCCGCTTCTCCTCCTGCACTCAATCCTTCCCGGCATCAGGGTCTTTTCTAGTGAACTGGCTCTTCACATCAGGTGGCCAAAGTATTAGAGCTTCACAGCTATTCAATGCAAGGTCAAGATTTGAAGGAAGAACTCACTGGCCCACAGCTAGAATCCTTTCAACTCATGCCCAAAAATCCACTTGCACTTTTGAAGCTGGACTCAAACAGGATTAGGCCTAAAGACCACATAAGAAATTCAGTTAAATATTATTTTGAAGATATGTATTTTGGAATTAAACTTATTCTTTCATTCATTTATTTATAAAATATTGTTATTAAAACTGATTTTGTACCAGGTTAAATAAGGCTGACCAAATCCCTGCCATTATGGAACTTATATTCTATCTATGGCTGGAGCAACACTGATGATAATGGAGTATCTCCTGATGTGAAAATAGATGCACAAAGAAATAAATGCATGCATAATTTACAGGAGAGTGGAAATTGAATATCAGGAACCAAAGAAAGAAAGATCAAAAACGCTTTTACATAGAAACTTTAAAGAAAACGCTGAATCATAAGGCATAAACTTATAAACATATGAAACAAACCCATAATATTTGAAAACTCGGGAAACTGATGGTAGGCAAAAGTCCTTCTACTAACGAGCTGCTGGTTATAATTACCATATGATTTGGGGCAGGAAATGAGCAGAAATTTAAATAGGAGATTCTACAAACTAATTAACAGACTAACACACTTGGAAAGAAAACATTTGCAGAGGCTTATTAAAAAGAAGATAAAAAGAAAAATAGGAGGAAGTAACAGGTATCTGATTGGTAATGACATTCCGAGGTAGTACAGAAAGTCTATAAATATTTAAAGATCAAAAGGACCTCTGGGAAAATAAAGCACACTACAGAAAAGATTAAGTGAAGCAGGTAAAAGGAAAACAATGAAATATTGAGGATGTCAAATTTATAAGAAATTGATAGGCCTGTGGAAATACTGGCTTAGTATATAATGTAACACAGAATCACAAATGAATTGAAGTCTACAGCCAGAGTTGAGAAATACCCTAGTATATCTAGAGGCAGAGTTATCTCATCTCTAAATCATCCCCAGTGTTTAAGAAGCCATCCTCTAACTTGCAGACTGGCAAAGCAAAAAATATCATCTCAATATTTTAAAAGTACTGTTGCTAAACTTACTTTGACTGATTTTCAGATAAGTATTCTCCTACATATATCATGGGTACTTCTAAACTTGTTTGTCCTAAGTCAATATACTTAAATATATAAATATACATATCATGATGCAAAGTTTAGTTTACATTTAGTTATTTGTCATTTAGTTATTTGAACTAAAGAGAATATACTTGGTTTTATCTTTATAAAACACAACTGAGTTCTTTAAAAAACAAGTCTCTGTTTCTGTCTACTAAAAGGGTAATAGTAAGTGTGTAGAAATAATTTATTCCATCATCCAGAGGAAAACGTATGAGTACCATAAAGGACCATGATGAAAGTTAACAGTCCAGATGTGATATAAATTTAAATTAATATAGGATATCTATTAAAAGTAATATTCTGTATAAAGAGTTGTATAAAAGTCTTCTCGTATTTAATAATACAGCTGAGCTATTATGTACTGTAAATGGAAAAGCAATACATACTTTGAAAGATAAATGGAAAAAAACTGGGAGTGAAGATTTAGGGCATTATTTCTCATTTTAAATAAAGGTTTTTATTTGTTTTAACTTCAAGGATGTATTTATTGTTGTTTCTGTGCTTTAAGAATTTGAACATGTTAGGAAAAAAATCAACTGGTAGATGATACTTTCCTTCATGGTTAATCTTAAAGTTTTCACAAGCAGCTGTATCTCCAGGTGTGTTTGTGTCTCTATTATTTCTTGTTCTACTACTTTGTGCCTAGAAAGTTCTTGGGGAAAGAGGTCTGGAGAGTTACCTAGGCCTGTTTGTCTGGGTGTGTTTTTCTAAAAAACTATTATTATGGTAAGAACACTTGACATGAGATCTACCCTCTAAAAAATGTTTTCAGTGTGCAATACTGTTAACTACGATGGTGTACACAGCAGGTCTACACAACTTCTTCATCCTGCATAAGTGAAACTCTATACCTCTTAAACAGCAACTCCCCACTTACCCTTCCAAGCAGCCGCTGGAAACCACTACTCTACTTGCTCTTGCTACAAATCTGACTGTTCTAAATACCTCATTTAAGTGGAATCACACAGCATTAGTCCTGTGATAGGCTTATTACACTTAGTCTAATATCCTCCAGATTCATTCATGTTGTCACAAATGGAAGAATTGCCTTCTTTTCTATGGCTGAATGATATTCCATTGTGTGTGGGTGTGTGTGTGTGTGTGTGTGTGTGTGTGTGTATGACATTTTTCTTATCCATTTCTATGTCAATAGACAAGTTGTCTTCATAGCTCAACTATTATGAATAATGCTTCAGGGAATATGGGGTTGCACTTATCATTTCAATATTTTGATTTCAATACTTTTAGATAAATATCCAGAAGGGATATTGCTGAATCATACTGTAGCACTATTTTTAATTTTTTTTTCTCTTTTTTTTTATTGGAGGCTAATTATTTTACAATATTATATTGGTTGGTTTTGCCATACACTGACATGAATCTGCCCCGGGTGCACATGAGTTCCCCCTCCTGAAACCCCCTCCCACCTCCCTCCCTTTATCCTCCCTCTGGGTCATCCCCGCCCACCAGCCCCGAGCATCCTGTAACATGCATCAACCCTGAACTGGTGATTCGTTTCACATATGACAACATACATGTTTCAATGCCATTCTCCCAAATCATCCCACCCTCACCCTCTTCCACATAGTCCCAAAGACTGTTCTATACATTTGTGTCTCTTTTGCTGTCTCGTATACAGGGTTATCATTTGCATCTTTCTAAATTCCATATATATGCGTTAGTATACTGTATTGGTGTTTTTCTTTCTGGCTTACTTCGCTCTGTATAATAGGCTCCAGTTTCATCCACCTCATTAGAACTGATTCAAATGTATCCTTTTTAATGGCTGAATAATACTCCATTGTGTATATGTACCAAAGCTTTCTTATCCATTTGTCTGCAGATGGACCTCTAGGTTGCTTCCATGTCCTGGCTATTATAAACAGTGCTGCAATGAACATTGGAGTACATGTGTCTTTTTCAATTCTGGTTTCCTTGGTGTGTATGCCCAGGAGTGTGATTGCTGGATCATATGGCAGTTCTATTTCCAGTTTTTTGAGGAATCTCCACACTGTTCTCCATAGTGGCTGTACTAGTCTGCATTCCCACCAACAGTGTAAGAGGGTTCCCTTTTCTCCACACCCTCTCCAGCATTTATTGCATGCAGAGTTTTGGATAGCAGCCATTCTGACTGGTGTAAAATTGGTATCTCATTGTGGTTTTGATTTGCATTTCTCTGATTATGAGGGATGTTGAGCATTTTACTTTTAATTTTTTAAAGAACCATCATACTGTTTTCCCTAACAGCTACACCACTTTACATTCCAACCAACAGAATACAGGGTTTCAGTTTCTCGATATCCTCAGCAAAGCTTAATATCTTTTTTTTTTTTGGTAATAACAGCCACCTCATGGGCTTCCCAGGTGGCACTAGTGGTAAAGAATCCGCCTGCCAATGCAGGAGACATGAAAACCATGGATTCGATTCCTGGGTTGGGAAGATCCCCTGGAGAAGAGCATGACTACCCACTCCAGTATTCTTGCCTGGAGAATCCCATGGACAGAGGAATCTGGTGGGTTACAGTCCATGGAGTCTCAAAGAGTTGGACACATCTGAAGAGACTTAGCATACATGTACACGGCCCCCTCACAGGTGTGAGGTGACTCCTCACTGTGACTTTGGTTTGACCTTGAGGATTAGTGATGTTGAGTATTTTTTCAAATACTTGTTGGCCATTTCTATGTCTTCTTTAGAAAAACATTTATTCAAGTTCATATATTAATTGGACTATTTGCTTTTTTTGATAATGAGTGAGAAGAGGTCCTTGTATGAATTTTAATCGCTTATTAAGTACAAGGTTTACAAATATTTTCTCCCATTTCACAGATTGACTTTTCAATCTTTCTATTTGTTACTTTTGATATGCAGAAGCTTTTAAGAAATAGTTCTACTCATCTAATTTTTTGTTGCTGAATAAAGCCATTTTCGTTTTAGTACTAGCTCTGCAGTGTATAAACTGTGGGCCCTTGGGCAAGGCACGAAATCTTTGTATCTTGATTTTTCCCTAAGTGAGGCCACTGTATGATACCTGAAATCTCTAAAAAGTGTAAATTAAAAAAAGATAATTATACTAGCATCATTAAGATACAGTTTAGAAAGTGATTAGTTTCCAGAGGTTAAACATTCATTTACTCGAACTTGTATTAAGCAATTACTATGTACAAATCATAGTGAAATGAACTCTAAATCATACATGCACGCTAAGTCACTTCAATCGTGTCTGACTCTTTGCAATCCCAGGGAGTGTAGCCCATCAGGCTACTCTGTCCATGGTATTCTCCAGGCAAGAATCATACATGCAGGATCAAACTACATAGGCTTTTCCCAGTCAATATAATCTATTCATCAACAAAAACTGTCTTTAACTTCAAGTTAATTAGATGATTTCATCTTTCTCCAGCTATTCGGAGGCAAAATCCAGATTTTAGAAAGAATATATCTATATATATGTATAGGTATATATATATGTATCTGTAAGATAAAAGCCTGATGTGCTGTACGCCATGGGGTTACAATGAGTCGGACATGACTGAGCGACTGAACTGTAAGATAAAATGCAAAACCAGTACAATATTGTGAAGTAATTAGCCTCCAATTAAAATAAATAAATTTATTAAAATATAGGTGGTTATATATGGTTTGAATGTGACATTTATGTCAGATTTCACTTTAAAACTTTTGAGCGATAACCTATTGATACAGCTAAATTTAAAAATAAACTAAACAACAATCTCCATTCCAAAATAACTAAATGTTTCCTTTTTTCTTAAAGAAAAAAAACCTTTCTGAATATATTTAAACAGTTTCAGCTGTTCGGTCAACTGACTAGATATCAAATTAGGAAATTAGGTAATAATCTTAAACACTTTTGAAAAAATCTACCCATCATTACTTTAGCTGAAAACATATCAATAGAATAGACGCATTCAAAGAAATCCTTCATCAGCACACTGTACACCTTAAGCTTACACAACATTATATGTCAACTGTATCTCAATAAAAGCAAATTTTTTAAAAAAATCCTTTAAAATAGTAAAGTGTGTTTTTCTTTTTGAATTAGAACTATACTGAAAATTAAATAGCTTTTAAAATCACATCTGAAGGTTTACTTCAGAAGTTAAATATTTTTCTTGGTAATACATAGGTCAGTCATTTTATATTTATATAATTATCTTCTGTGAAAAATTCTGCTCCATCTAATTTATAACCATATTTTTCTAAATATAGAGTCCTGAACAATTTCAGAAGGACTTTTCTGCCATACCCACAACCTCCTTTTCCAAACACAATGTTGAACTCATAAAATCAGATAGTAAAATGGTGGTTGCCAGGGAGTGAGGCATGGGTGAGATGGGAGATGTCGGTCAAAGGACACAAACCTTCACTTGTAAGACGAATAACGTCTAAGGTACTGCAAAGCATGGTGACTATACTTGTAACAATGCATTATATACTCAAAATCTGTTAATGGAGTAGGTCTTAAGCTTTCTCATTCCCAAAAATAAGTAACTATGTGATGTGATAGGTGTGTTAACTTGATTGTGGTAATCACTGCACAATACATACATATGTTAAATCATCAAACTGTACACCTTTAAAAAATAAAAATCTTAAACAACTTGAATATATACATTTTATTTGTCAATCATTTCTCAATAAATCTGGAAACATAGGTGGGGATTATATATATATTTTAACTGAAGTATAGTTACTTTACAATGATGTGTTGGGATTGCATTTTAAATGAGCAAACTCAAAAGCAAGAAAGGAAAATACCAATGTATTATTTCAAATCCGTTCACTTATTCTATTTTTTTTTTGTTTTTTTCTTTCTTATGCTTTCTTCCATCTTAACGAATATCATATGTCTTTTAATCATATGTTAACTTTATGGATACTTAAGTAGAATGAAACTAATAAAACAATATGTTTTTTATACTAATCATATACTAATAATATGTATATGATTAAGATGTCCAATGAAGTGAAAAAAAAATTGGAAAATATAAAATCACACAGGTTTGAAAAGAACCAAAGAAAAATTCTATAAATAATTAAAATGAACTTTAAAGTCCTCAAAAGATGTGCTAAATCATAGACTAAAGCTGAAAAGAATTAATTAGAAGATATTAATAAGGAAATTATTCAGAAATTTGCAAAGAAAATGAACAAGAAGTAACATATAAACACAAGTTAAAAGACATGGTTATGTAAAAGAGGATATCCAACATACATACAATGGAGTTATAGAAGGAGAGACTAGAGAGAACAAGGGAAAGCATATTTAAACAATAATGGTAGACAATGTTTCAGAGTTATAGAAAGACAGGACCACTGAGTTGAAGTTTCACACCAAACTCCAGTATTTAAATACTCAGACCACATAGTTATGGAAGTACAGAAAATAAAGGACAAAATTTTAAGAGCAGGAATAAGAAAAGATGGATTATTTGCAAAAGACAATTACATAAAGAACACTCTACACAGAATATAATGCCCAATTAAACTGTATTTGAAGAATAAGAGTGAAATAGACAAATTACAAAGGTAATTTTTAACATGTGCTTCAAAAAAGAGGAAATTTGATCCAAAAGGAAGGATTAGAAACAGTAGGGAGAAAATAGCAAAATAAATATTTTATTACTATAAAAAAGTAATGATGACTAATAGGAGTGGTAACAATGTCTAGGATCAAAACATCAGGCAACAATAATATGGAATCCAGGAGAAGGGAAACCATAATTCACACAACCAAGTGATCTTGTACTGTTTAGAAGAGAATAATGAATTCATTAATTATGAAGAATAAAAATGTAAGGTTAAGACTCCATTTATAAAATGAACATACAACTATCCAGCAAGGAAAGACATAAGAAACAGAATAAAGAAAGCACAACTGTAAATACAGAAGAATGCATTAGGGGGAAAGAATGGCATTATAAATAAATTAAACAGCAATGTGAAAAAAACCATCAGTAATTAGGGGAAATTAGAATAACAAAATTACACAGACTTGTGAACCAAACAAATTTCAAATGTAATAACTTTGTCCTCTTGATGAAAGTGAAAGAGGAGAGTGAAAAAGTTGGCTTAAGGCTCAACATTCAGAAAACTAAGATCATGGCATCCAGTCCCATCACTCCATGGCAGATAGATGGGGAAACAGTGGCTGACTTTATTTTTCTGGGCTCCAAAATCACTGCAGATGGTGACTGCAGCCATGGAATTAAAAGACGCTTACTCCTTGGAAGGAAAGTTATGACCAATCTAGACAGCATATTTAAAAGCAGAGACATTACTTTGCCAACAAAGGTCTGTCTAGTCAAGGCTATGGTTTTTCCAGTGGTCATGTATGGATGTGAGAGTTGGACTATAAAGAAAGCTGAGCACCGAAGAATTGATGCTTTTGAACTATGGTGTTGGAGAAGACTGAGAGTCCCTTGGGCTGCAAGGAGATCCAACCTGTCCATCCTAAAGGAGATCAGTCCTGGGTGTTCACTGGAAGGACTGATGTTGAAGCTGAAAATCCAATGCTTTGGCCACCTGATGCAAAGAGCTGACTCACTTGAAAAGACCCTGATGCTGGGAAAGATTGAGGGCAGGACGACAGAGGATGAGATGGTTGGATGGCATCACCGACTCGATGGACGTGGGTTTGGGTGGACTCTGGGAGTTGGTGATGAACAGGGAGGCCTGGCGTGCTGCGGTTCATGGGGTTGCAAAGAGTTGGACATGACTGAGCGACTGAGCTGAACTGAATTTTGCAAGACAGTACCAAGATTTAATATTACAAAATACTTTGACCTTATCATATTAAGATCATCCTTCAAGGTGAATAAATATGTTCTACTGAATCACTCTCTAAAACATGTATAAGGAATTGCCCTTCACATATTCATACCAGAGGCCTTCATCAGGCATAATGACTGTTTTAAAGATGTTAATCTATTGATAATGTTCACTTGTAAAATTTTTGCATAACAGAAAAAAAGTCATACTGTTTTTAGACTACATAGCTTCTACTCTAATCCTGGCTTGATATGATTTTTTATATGTTAGATATCAAATAAGATATCAAAATTAAATGATTAGAGACGTACCACTCTTCCAAATATCCCATTTCTTTAAACAACTTGTTGTATACCTACTGTCCACAAACTGTACCTTTTCAAGCTCTTCAGCAACTTGTATAAACTTATTCCTTTTAAAGAGTTTCATAAGTTTACTGGTGGTTCAGAAGGTAAAGAATGTGCCTAAAATGGAGGAGACCCAGGTTTCATCCCTGGGTCAGGAAGATCTGGAGAAGGGAATGGCAACCCACTCCAGTATTCTTGCCTGGAGAATTCCATGGACAGAGAAACCTGGAGGGCTACAGTCCATGAGGTCACAAAGAGTCAGACATGACTGAGTAACTAACACTGTAAGTTTACTACCCACTGGTTAGAATATAACTCCCTTACATTTTTGTCCTTGGTGTAATCCATTTAAGACTCAGGGACTGCCTCTTGGTTCTAGCATTCTGACTTTAGTAAACAAGATTGTGTTGACCCTATTTATGTAATTTTTTAAACATTTTATAAGCTTTGGTCATATTTTCTGTTAGGCCTCATTTTTTTTTAAAGAGCATTTTAAAAAATTTGTCCAAATATTGAAGTTTTCACCCCCAATATGTTCAGTCCACTTTATAATGGAGTAGATTATTCCAAAATCTAGTTTCTCTTTTAGTTACAGATGTAGAGATGCACTGTAGAGAAAAACTAAAGAGCCTCTTGATGAAAGTGAAGGAGGAGAGTGAAAAAGTTGGCTTAAAATACTAAACATTCAGAAAACTAAGATCATGGCATCTTGTCCCATCACTTCATGGCAAATAGATGGGGAAACAATGGAAACAGTGAGAGACTTTATTTTGAGGGGGCTCCAAAATCACTGCAGATGGTGAATGCAGCCATGAAATTAAAAGACACTTGCTCCTTGGGAGAAAAGTTATGATGAACCTAGACAGTATATTAAAAAGCAGAGATATTCCTTTTCGCACAAATGTCCACCTAGTCAAAGCAAAGATTTTTCCAGTAGTCATGTATGGATGTGAGAGTTGGACTATAAAGAAAGCTGAGCACCAAAGAATTGATGCTTTTAGACTGTTGTGTTGGAGAAGGCTCTTGAGAGTCCCTTGGACAGTGAGGAGATCCAACGAGTCCGTCCTAAAGGAAATCAATCCTGAATATTTGTTGGAGGGACTGATGCTGAAGCTGAAACTCCAATACTTTGGCCACTTAATGTGAAAAACTGACTCCTTGGAAAAGACCCTGATGCTGGGAAAGATTGAAGACGGGAGGAGAAGGGGATGACAGAGAATGAGGTGGTTAGATGGCATCACCGACTCAATGGACATGAGTTTGAGTAAGCTCCAGGAGTTGGTGATGGACAGGGAGGCCTGGCGTGCTGCAGTCCATGGGGTTGCAAAAAGTTGGACACAACTGAGCAACTGAACTGAACTAACTAAACTGTAGAGATATACTGGTTTTGTGGAAGCAGTATGTTTTCTGGTTTATTGCTCAGATAGTTACATTATTAGTTTGCTCTATTTCAAAATGTTTGAGTGTCTAGAGGCTCATGCTTAAAATCTTTGTTGTCTACTTTTTCTCCCAGGATAATTTAATTAGTCCCAAGGCTCTAAATAGCATCTTTATGCTGATGACTACCAAATTTACATTCCAAAATAAACAGCCCTCCTGAATGCCAATCTCATATAGCCAACAACCTTATTAGTATCCACATTAGTATGTGAGAAACTGCAGAGAGTTCCCTGGTGGCCTAATGGTTAGGATTTTGAGCTTTCAAAGCCATGGCCTCGGTTCAATTCTTGGTCAGAGAACTGAGATCCCACAAGCTATGCAACATGGCCAAATAAGAAGAAAAGAGAGAGAGAGAGACTAAAATTCAATTTGAGAGAAAGCATTCAAGAAAGGAAGCATTATTTTATAAAAAAGAGAGAAAGAGACTAGCAAATTTTTAAATTTCATGTCTAAAAAGAATCTTGATTTCCCTCCTTCTGCAATTTGCTCTCCCCCTTCCTCTTTTCATATTAGTAAGTAGCACCATGAGCCAACAGGTAACTCAAGCTAAAAACCTAGGACTCCTCAGTTCTTCTGCACCCTATATATTTCAGGCAATGCTATAGATCAGTGGTCCCCAACCTTTATCATGCCATGACACACTGAAGGAAATTGAGGAGGCTGCTCAAGGCTGGAGGTAACCAGCCTGCGAGTTTCGGCTGCCCTAGGATCTGCAGCCACCCTTAAGACTGAGATGATCAGTATCATAGTGCCCCATTAACCTGTTCGCTGCCATCAGCTGAGAAACTCTGTTTTAAACCTGACATACAAAATACAACCTGAACTTAATCCTTTTTCCCCAATCTTCATTGTAACCATTATATTAATCCCTGCAATTTGAGTATCTCAGAAAGCTGAGGCTAGCCAGGAACCCCAAGCATCAGCGCTCAGTGATTTCTTGATGTGCTTTGGTGTTTTTTCCTGGGTATGTGGTTCATGGAGCTCTGATCCTTACTGTGAAGACCCCAGGCTTAATTTGCTGGCACTACTTGCAAAGTTGGAAGCCAACTAACTGACTTAATCTCTTTTTGCTTAAATCAACTAATCAACACAATGGCCTCAGCTCAGCTGAGCAGTCACTTAACGAAAGAGGCCTTTCCTCACCACTCAAAACAAAGTATAAACTCAAGTCAATCCAATTCAGTTCCATGTTTTTTTTTATAGAATTTAACAATGCCTCCTATTTACTCATTTATTTGTTCATTGTCTGTCTCTCCCCAACTAGTTCCACAAAATTAAGACTCTTCTGTTGTGTTCATCATTTCTTCCCCAGTGTCTAGAACAGTGCCTATGAATCCTTGTTAAGTGAATTTATACTAATAATTATCACCACTTAGAGCACAGAAGGCAATGGCAGCCCACTCCAGTACTCCTGCCTGGAAAATCCCATGGATGGAGGAGCCCGATCAGAGAAGGCGATGGCACCCCACTCCAGTACTCTCGCCTGGAAAATCCCATGGATGGAGGAGCCTGGTAGGCTGCAGTCCATGGAGTTGCTAAGAGTTGGACATGACTGAGCGACTTCACTTTCACTTTTCACTTTCATGCATTGGAGAAGGAAATGGCAACCCACTCCAGTGTTCTTGCCTGGAGAATCCCAGGGATGGGGGAGCCTGGTGGGCTGCCTTCTATGGGGTCGCACAGAGTCGGTCACGACTGAAGTGACTTAGCAGCAGCAGCAGCAGAGCATAGAAACATACGGAATCATCTTTTAAAAACAGTACCAAGTATCATAAGGATTCTTTTCCCAAACTGCATGGGAATCAGGGTAGCTTAGAGGTTAAGAGCATATAATATGATCTGAACGTCCTTGGGTTCATATCCAACTTACACAATTTATTACCTGTGTGACTTTGGGTAAGTTACCCAATGTCTCTGAGCCTCAGTTGAAACATCTTACAGTATTGTCATGCATATTAAAAGAGTTCATATAAATAAAGTTCGTAATTAGGGTCTGAAATGTTGAACATATGTTATCCTAAAAAAAAAATAACAGCACAGAGAAAATGAACTACTATTGATTCACTTCTGTCTGTGATAGGTGTATTGGAAGATATAAATGCATTACATCCTTCAGAAATTTACAAGACAGATATAGAGGTAAGATATGCAATTTGGAAGAGAGGAAAAGTTGAAAACAGAGAGAAGGAAGGAAAATTATAAGAATATAATAAATGGTTGATACTTAAAAGTGGTTTCATTGAAAGTAGTCAATTTTATTAAAAGTATTAGGAAATGTAAAGACTGGAAGAATTTATAGGATTCGTATCATTATAGGGGCCTCCCTGGTAACTCAATGGTAAAGAATCCCCTTGCAATGTAGGAGACACAGTTTCAATCTCTGGGCCAGAAAGATCCCCTAGAGAAGAAAATGGCAACCCACTCCAGTATTCTTGCCTGGAAAATTCCATGGACAGAGGAGCCTGGCAGGCTACAGTCAATGGGGTCACCAGAGACGGACACGTTAGCAACTAAACTAATCATTATAGAGCAAAATATTGTGGAAGACCGTGAGAGTGAGTCAACAGGTATAGAAATTCCAGAGAAGTAAATAAGGTGAAATAAAATATTTTAGCATGAAAAAAAATGGTGATAGAAAAGACTTTAAAAATTTTGGTGGCAGTGGAATCACAAAGGAGTTTGTATATTATCCCATTAACGATGTGTCATTGAAAATTGTAAAATAAGGCAGGAGTAGGTGGTAGACGTACAACTGGAACATTTCTTTAATCTAGGCACTGAGCAAATCACAGTCTTGTTGTTCTTACTTCAATCCTATGAGACAGATTCCATTATGCACAGATAAATAAAAAAAAAGCTCAAATAACTAAATCATTTGTTCTAGGTCTTAAGAAATAATGTTTAGCTTTATGCAGGTGTCTGTCTGCACATCACACACAAATGTTTCCTACAATATTGCAAAATTATACTTTTAAAAATTATTTTAAAGACTATGAGCTGTGTAATTTGAAAAGGGAGAACCAACAGAAATGGAGGGGATGAAGATAACATTTTAAGATTTTAAAGTATGAAGTGGTAAGTGCTTAAACTAGAGTAACATTGATGGGTACCACAGTATATAGTGGGAAGAAAATTAAATGGGACATATAGAATCATAAATGCTAGTTGTGAGGATAGATGGCCTTTAGGGTTTATTTGCAAATAATGGTTTGATTTTTTTAGGGTGAAAAGGGAAGAACAAATTCAGCAATATTTTCAAAATTCCATCAACGACAGGGAAGAAACCACACATAAACAGTGACAATTCTCCATTAATAATTAATTTCTTCTCGGGAAGAGTACTTCACAGATTACCATGTTCTATAATGTATATAATTGCATTTGATTGATTCCCAAACCCAAAGGTAAAGATATTACTCTATCCATTTTATAGGGAAATAGAGGTTTCTAAAGATTAAGTAATAACTGAAGACATAACAGAATCCAAGTTTCCTGACACAAGTATGGTCTTCCCACTTGTCAGGTTGCCTCTGTGTTGTGTGTGCTTAGTGTCTCAGTCGTGTCCGACTCCTTGCGACCCTACGGACTGTAGCCCGCCAGGCTCCTCTATCCACAGGGATTCTCCAGGCAGGAATACTGGAGTGGGTTGCCATGCCCTGCTTCAGGTCAAGTTGCCTCTATTACTTAACAAATTGTGCGGCTGCTTACCTTGTGGTATTATAGAATCCAATGACTTAACACCTGGAAAAGTGAATTTATCCAGACACATCCAATCTCCTTAAAGTGTCTGTTGAACACTTATTAACCTACTCCTCCTTGTGGTAACAGTTATTTGTAATATGTACTCTACAGTTCTTGGCAAAGAATTACAATATTTGTCTTACTCTTCTTGTCCAAAAAAGACTCAGACTGACTCTACCAATTAAATCTAGAACATCTATTGTGTTTTCCAGGACATAATGGAGTCCATCTGACTGGACCTCTTCAAAATAAAATTTGAGAATGGAAATCTAAATGTCTCCCAATGAAGACTATAGAAAATTAAATTAGGAAAATATATTTTTATCTTTCCATTCCTTGTATCAAATGCAGTGCCAACCTAAGTCCTTTGAATTCACTGAATTTGTTGAACTAGGGATATACTGTCACCGTATGTGCCCAGTGAGTGAAAGTCACTCTTTCGTGTCTGATTCTTTGCAACCCCATAGACTATACAGTCCATGGAATTCTCCAGGCCAGGATACTGGAGTGGGTAGCCTTTCCCTTCTCCAGGGGATCTTCCCAACCCAGGGATCGAACCCAGGTCTCCCACATTGCAGGCGGATTCTTTACCAGCTGAGCCACAAGGGAAGCCCTATGTGCCCAGAGCTTGCAATAAACATCATTATTCTTGGGCCTGTCTTTTGCTGCCATCTTGTCCAAGATTAGCTTTGAAAAGTCAATTATGGATCTCAGTGCCCTTTATCGGTATTTTGTTTGTTGCAATAAATATTAATTTAACCATCTTCAGCTAGTTGTTGGCTATCTTCTTTTCATAAGCATTGTTTTTCATTTTACAAAATCTTACTTTCAGATCATGTCCCAGTGAGATGTCCCACAAGTCTCTGTGTAGACAACTGAAATTTTCCATTCCTGCTATTCAGCATAGTTGTTCACATATACCAATATAATTTCAGTCTTAGTATTCTGATCAGAATCAAGAATACCTCCATTTTGGAAACAAAGAATACAAACCCCCTATTTAAGAAGGAAAAATGACAAATTCAGAACTATGAGTATCTCATGAAGAACAGAATCAGTTTTAACTAAAAAAAAAAATGAAACAGCCACCTGCACCAAAATTCTTTGTTTATTCTAAGACTGTGTTGCAAAATTTCTTTGTGCTGATAAGAAAGCTAAAGGATTCGGAACACTTATAATGCAAGGCAAAAAAAGAAAGAACCTATTTGCTGACTAAGCTGAGGCAAAGATCATCAACTAAGATTGGATCTGACTGTGTTCTGTTTTATATCACAAGTTACACATCTTCATTTTACTTTCTGATATTCAACAAAATGAGATAAGGAATCTCTTGGCAAATGGTTTGACTAGAGCCTGTTTTGGGCTTAGTTACAGTGTTGTGTGCGACTCTTTGAGACCCTTTGGACTGCAGTCCACCAGGCTCCTCTGTCCATGGGGATTCTTCATGCAAGAATACTGGAACGGGTTGACATATCCTCCTCCAGGGGATCTTCTCGACCAAGAGACTGAACCTGTGTCTCCTGCATTGCAAGCTGTTTCTTTACCCACTGAGCCATCAGGGAAGCCCAGAGTCTGTTCACTCATCTAAAATAAAAGGTTTGTGAAGCATGTTTACATAATTATTTGAAGGCACAAAATATGACTTCCAAGAGATCATTTTTAGCCACTCCAGAAAACTTCAACAGTCTTACCCAGATACTCCTTATGACTCAATTTTATTTTTCTGGACAATAACTTATAACCAATTAATCTATTACTTCTTATTTAGGTAAGATCCAGGAGGTCAGGGAATTTTTTGATCTCTGCTACATCCCCAAAAGACTGCCTGGACCATAATAGGTATTTAATAAAAATTGTCAAATAAATAATGTTAACATGAACTAGATTTCTAAAGCTGAGTCTTTTGGGCCAAATTTTCATGTTTTGCATATTCTAGATCCAATAAACTAGTTTTTGATGTTGTTCTAAAATTTTGTAAAAAGTCTGGATATTGAAACATATTCAAAAACAAATAATATTAAAAAAATAATTTTCTACCTGTAAATGCTGTTCACAGCACTTTGCTTCTGCTTTCACAACTATCTGAACAGCTTTATTTTTTCTTTTCCCTTCTTCTTTCCTTCTCTTCCTCTGCTTCCTTCTTTCCTATTTGGGCTTTTTTTTTTCCCACTGTATTACACTCCCACTTGAATGTGAACTATACGAAGACTGGGACATAGTCTACATCATTCAGTTTGTAATACCAGTGACTAGCAGCATAATTGACACACAAGAGGCATTTGGTACATTTTAAATTATTTTTTTATAATGAAGGAATGGGGGGTTGAAGATTTTTCTTTTACTGAAGTATAGTTGATTTATAATGCTGTGTTAGTTTCAGGTGTTATAATGAAGGAATTGTACATCCAAGTTTCAACAGTGCATTCCTGTTGTTTTTCTAGGAATCAAAAAAGAAACACTAAAAAAGAAATAACATATTTTATCTGAGAATCTCTATACTAAAATAGAATGCTGAAGTTAAAAAATGCTGGAATAACTTCCTGTATATAAGCAAGTCAATTTTCCCTCTTCAGTCATTCCTGCCCACAGTGATTTCTAGTTCCTCAGAGCCCTTGTTTTTTCTACTACAAGTCACAACTAGAGAAACCGCCACAATGAAAAGCCCACACACCATGCAACCAGAGAGTAAACCTTGGCAACCCTAGAGTAAACTAGTAAACCTAGTTGCTCCCAGAAAATAGAAAAAGCCTGAGTGTGGCCAAAGGTAACTTAATAAATAAATAAAATTATTTTTTAAAAATATTGGGATAACACCTCCTGCATATAAGCAATTGAATTTGTGCATTATTTGGTCTTTTTTTTCTCTTAATAGTTAGATAAATTAAATGTCATCAGTAATACTGAGGGCCCAAGCAACTCCTCCATAACTCCTCCATATCTTCTCAGATTCTCTAAACACCAAGAACTCTTTTGTTGTGTGTTTCATAACTCATTTTTTATAATATTCAAAGAAATTAATGAGATGCATGAATTCATGATATTCCATAAGTGAAGAATTAAGAAAACCCTCTGGTGAATATATATCACAAAGTAGTACCCACATAAAGCTCACTTTTAAAGAAAAAAATATTGGAATTTTTAAATTTTTCCTCTGTAATTTATGTAACAAAACATAACCTGATCTCAGCCAGTGCTAATACGTCAAGTTCAATTTGCCTATTTCTTCTCCAGAGGGTGACTTGTGCTCCTAGGATACTCAGTAATTACACAGGCTGGCTTCATACTAATGGTCAATTAGGCACAATGGAGAAAGTTAAAGGTCCACCATTAGTAAAGACTTTTTTGACCTTTTAAGTTTGGGACATAAACTAAGCCATTTTAATGTTTGCTGTGTATTTGTTCTGTGCAGTTGTGGGAAATGGACTGTGTAAATTAACAAAAAGGAAGAAGAGTATTAGAAGGCAAGCCAACCTTTTCATGAATCTTCACTATATATAAGCCGGGATTTTAATGAACAAGGCTCATACACATTCTAATTGGCCATCATGTCTTCCTAGTTTGATCATTTCATTCAACAAATACATGAATGTTTTCTCTCATATAATAAAATTTTTACTGATATTTTTAAAAAGCATAAAAGGGCAAATTATTTGATGAATAACCAATAACTAACATTTATTAAATAAAATAGCTTACCCATAAGGAAGAATATGTGAAAGAGAAGATCCTTTTAATCATTAATTTCTTTTTGAAATAGTTTCCTATTTAGTTTAGTTCAGTTTGTTTTGTCTCTTAAAGCAATTTCCTCCCAAAGATTTTGAGGAATACTCCTGAGAAAATCATGTATAAACAAAAGTACTCTAACAAATAGATTGGAACGTGAACACTTACACATCACATTGACAGAAGACATGAAATATGACTTCTGTCCTTCAAGACTTAGCAAGCTAGTTTAGGAGATGGAAATTATTCATATGAAACAATGAGAGTTAATATAACATAAAAAATGATGGCTAAATTGTATAGTAGAAAAAAACAAGGGTTACATCAACTCTGAGGAACTGGAAATCACTGTGAGCAAGAATGATTGAGAAGGAAAACTTCACAGGTAATGCAGAGCTTGATGGTGAAGCAATGTTTAACAAGATTAAGAGAAGACACGGCAGATGAGGAGAGCAACACCAGATGCTATCGGCAGTAATTTTCATGTTGAGCTATGCCTATTAAGTTATCAAACAAAAGTAACAATGATGTTCCTTGTCTATGGCACATATGTATCTTATATAGTATCTATGTTAATTGAAAACCCTCTTCAACATGTTATCTGTATAGAAGAAGAAAACCCAACAGAATATTCTTTCATTCACTCATCCATCCAATGTGTCTTTATTGTGTGCCAACTACATAACTACATCACTATGAACAAAGCAAGTGGAGGTGATGGAATTACAGCTAAGCTATTTCAAATCCTAAAAGATGATGCTATAAAGTGCTGCACTCCATATGCCAGCAAATTTGGAAAAATCAGCAGTAGCCACAGGACTGGAAATGGTCAGTTTTCATTTCAGTCCCAAAGAAGGGCAGTGCCAAGGAATGTTCAAACTACCGTACAATTGCACTCATTCCACACACTAGTAAGGGAATGCTCACACTCCTTCAAGCTACATTTCAACAGTACGTGAACTAAGAACTTCCAGATAGATGTACAACCTGGATTTAAAAAAGGCAGAGGAACCAGAAATCAAACTGCCAACATCCACTGGATCATCAAAAAAAGCAAGAGAATTCCAGAAAAACATCTACTTCTGCTTCATTGACTACACTGAAGTTTTTGACTGTGTGGATCACAACATAATGTGGAAAACTCTTAAATAGATACTTAAACTACTTAGGATACCAAATGACTCTAATTGTCTGATTTAATAAAACAAGTGTTTATAAAACTCCTTTGATACATTATCTATTTTTAAATTCCTCTAAGAAATACTGCAAAGGAGTTCACACAGTATAAAAGGTTAACCCGAGCCTCTTTATATATTTACAAGAAGCAAAATTCTGCCTCTTTAAGAATGTTCGTGGATTTAGAATGTTCTTCCAATAAGGTAGTCTAAATGAGGTTGTACTCACAACACAATGCAAACTAAAATTTGATACATGAAGAACTATCCTGAAAAGAAAACTTTTATAAAAAAATTTAAAGAGGAAATGTTCCTGCCCATGACTACGTAATTTAATGCACTCTTCAGAATTCAGTATAATCACAATTTTGTGTTTACTAAGAACTACTTCCACTCAAATGTAACCTACTCTGGGGCCTCCTGAGCTACTTCCCCTCCAGTCCCAAGTCTGGCTATTGAAAAGATCTTTTTCTAAGTAGGCCATCCTCTGCCTTAAACCTCTTAACTGGCCTTGCTGTTTTTCCTGCCTCAGACTCTGGCTCCTTATGATTATCTTCAGGGCCCTGGTTACCTCAACCGTGCCCATAGCGTTGCTTTGATTCTTGCCCCAGTTTTCCAGGTTTAACTTCTAAATAGCGCCTTTATCACCTTCCTCCACTCCACTCTCAAGCTGCCCCTCGGCCTCATTCAACCATTTCTTTTGACATCCTTCTTGAAAAGTTCTATTTTCTTTGACATCTTTCTTGCAAAATCCTTTTATTAAGAGAGTTGTCTGGGGTTAGGAGGCAGGGGGGAGGAAGGGAGAAAAGAACACAGGCACAGAATATTTGCACAAAGGACAAAGACTCTGTAGTAGTCTCATCTCCAAAGCTCCTCACTTAGCAGCCACCTCTCTCTCTTGATCTAGGACTTGGCCGGCCTCTCTCTCAGCCGGTGACCCTTCACACCCGGACATGAACTGAAGATGTCATCCATGTGGCTTTCCTCACCGTTCGGCTTCATCACATCATCGAGAGGATCAGAAGCTCTTCAAAGGAGAGGAAATGTAATGGCATAATAGAACTGCCTTGCTCCTTTTTTTTTCCCCTCCACATTTTCCCATCCAAGTGGGAGGAAGTTAAGATGACAACAAAAGCAGACTTCTCTGACAGCAAAGGACATGGAAATATACTAGCAAGGCCATCAGTCATTATCTTTTAAATTCAGTCAACTGGATTTTCCACACCCGGACCTACTAACACAGTAAAGGAAAAATACTTCGAAGCAGAATGTAAAAGAGTTGTTTACATCCTCTAGGATGTTTTTCTTTTTTTAATTATGAAAAAGAAAAAAAAACTAAAATTAAAGGGAGAACAAAGGAATGTGACAAATATTCTTTTAAGAGTATGTGTGACATAGTAATTGTATACAATTAAAAGCTTTGAGGTGGGTGATCCTATTTTGAGACCTCTTAATATGGGGATATCATTATTACATCAGCCACCTACGAGTTTATCACTAATACACTAATTAATCTCTCTAGTGTTGAGCATTCTGACAACTGAGCCACTTCCTCCTTGTTGTCATTTCACCAACCCTTAAATTGATCTCTGTGGCCCTAAGATCAATTACACTTAAACCAATGTGTAAAGCCCAGCACGTTCATTAATTAGAGTCCAATTTACACTTCTGTAATTGAGACTAATTATTTGTTTGGTTTAAATAAGTTGTTGGGCGTTCATTAAAGCCATTGGTCATAGGAAGTAAACGAATATGGTTTGAAAATCTATATATTCATTAAAACCTCAGCCCTGGGACTTCACAAGAAGGAAATCTTTCTTAACTGACACCTAGAAATAAACCTTAGGAGATTACTCAGGTTATTGCATGGATGTAAAAGAATGAAAACTATGACATAACTGAACATTTCCTTGATATAAGAATCACACCACACAGTTCAACATGTTTAACTCACTATCCAAGAAACTGGAAAATGTCATTAGTTTTTTCTGTTTATTTTGTTGCCAGAGCTGCACCAAGTCCTTGCTCAAACCCCAACTTTAGCAGGAGTTTAACATAAATCTTTAAGTTACAGGGTCCAGTATTAATAAAGGAACCTATAAGGAGAGACAAATAACATCAACAACAATAACAACAACAAAAAAAAAACAGGTGGAACAAGCTGGGACCAAAATGGCTACAAATCTGACCTCCAAGAGACCCTGAGTCTCTTTATTTTCTGAAACCACGTTAGCATATCAAATGACACACATCTACCAGTGGCCAAGATCCAACATTAAGGATCAAAAAAGAGAGTGGCACCCCACACCCTTGGAAAGTCCCGCCCCTTCTCCCCTAGACTAATGCATATGCCTCCCCTTCATTAGCCGCATTCCTCCTCCCTTTGTCTTTATTTTTTAAAATGAAATCGCTCTCACCACGCTCAAGCTCACACCCACATGGTGGTGCGCTTGTGATCTCAGCTTCTGTTATTTGGCTGTTCCAACCCAAACAGAAGAGGAACCCTTCCCTACCATGGCAGAGAGCCTTGCCTCGGCTGGGTGAGAGCCCCAGCAGGGTGCATATGACTTAATCTGGTAACAATTTTCTTACTCAGTAGTTTTGTCAAAGAGGCACAGTTTTGAATAAGTATATTTAATCTATGTCAGATAATACCACAGAAAATACAGCCCCACATTCTATTTAAATAGACATTGTTCTGAAGCACTTCTCCTCTGAACATATAACAGTTACATACCCAGTAATAAAAAGAGAAAGAAACCATAATGTAAAAATGAAAAAAAAAAGTTTCATAGCACTTTCTCACTACTCACAATGCTGTATGTGTAGGAGACACCTAGGTTTATGAACTGATACCTCTGGCCATTCAAATTACTGAGGCCAGGATATGCTGATTAAGTTAAAAGGGGAATTTCCAATGATAAAAGTTTTCATTATTATGCTACAATTTAGAGTTCTCAAAGGAATAGCTGAGACAGCAACAGGGATCTCAGCAAACCAACGAGCTTTCCCAAGTAGTTGTGTTTTACTACCTTAACAAATGCCACAGTAAATATAAAATGAATTTTTAAAAAAAATAATAATTGAAACAAATAAGGAAAATCCCCTACAAGAAACTATCATAAAATAATTTCAAGCCATGGTAGTGTAGCTTTTAAGAGAAATAGTAACTAAAATAGAATGATACTTAAGCATAGAAGCTTGTTATAGGATTTCACTTCTATTAAAATAGAACACTATTTCACAAATATTTAAAATTAATCTATTTTAAAATGACTAAGATTTTAGTCTCACAAAGATACAGGCCCTTATTTTAAATATAACTTTTCCATTTCTCTTCAGAATCTAATTAAAAAAATAATATTCCATAAACTTTCAACTAAATTTACTCAAGTCAATTATTGGCAATATAAAGTCCTAAGATGTGTTACTACTGCAGTCAGTATGTGACTTTCATACATTCAACTTTCACACAACCCATTATGTTACACATCCCCTCAACCTAAAATATCCATTCATTTGCCAAATTTAGACCTCCATACATTACCTAAAGAATAAATATTTCAAGCCATGGCTTGCAAGCCCCACTTCAGTTCAGTTCAGTCGCTCACTCGTGTCCGACTCTTTGTGACCCCATGAATCACAGCACGCCAGGCCTCCCTTTCCATCACCAACTCCCGGAGTTCACTCAAACTAATGTCCATTGAGTCGGTGACGCCATCCAGCCATCTCATCTTCTGTCTCCCATTCTCCTCCCGCCTTCAATCTTTCCCACCATCAGGGTCTTTTCAAATGAGTCAGTTCTTCACATCAGGTGGCCAAAGTATTGCAGTTTCAGCTTCAGCTTCAGTGCTTCCAATGAACACCTAGGACTACTGATTTCCTTTAGGATGGACTGGTTGGATCTCCTTGCTGTCCAAGGGACTCTCAAGAGTCTTCTCCAACACCACAGTTCAAAAGCATCAATTCTTCTATGCTCAGCTTTCTTTAGAGTCCAACTCTCACAGCTATACATGACTACTGGAAAAACCATAGCCTTGACTAGATGGGCCTGCTTTTTAATATGCTGTCTAGGTTGGTCATAACTTTCCTGCCAAGGAGCAAGTGTCTTTTAATTTCATGACTGCAGTCACCATCTGCAGTGATTTTGGAACACAAAAAATAAGGTGTCTCACTCTTTTCCCATCTATTTTTCATGAAGTGATGGGACCAGATGCCATGATCTTTGTTTTCTGAATGTTGAGCTTCAAGCCAACCTTTTCACTCTCCTCTTTCACTTTCATCAAGAGGCTTTTGAGTTCCTCTTCATTTTCTGCCATAAGGGTGGTGCCATCTGCATATCTGAGGTTATTGATATTTCTCCTGGCAATCTTGATTCCATCTTGTGCCTCTTCCAGCCCAGCGTTCCTCATGATGTACTCTGCATATAAGTTAAACAAGCAGGGTGACAATATACAGCCTTGATGTACTCCTTTTCCTATTTGGAACCAGTCTGTTGTTCCATGTCCAGTTCTCACTGTTGCTTCCTGACGTGCATATAGGTTTCTCAAGAGGCAGGTCAGGTGGTCTGGTATTCCCATCTCTTTCAGAATTTTCCCACCATAGAGAAATATACCCTTTTGAATGCAGAGTTCCAAAGAATAGCAAGGAGAGATAAGAAAACCTTCCTCGGTGATCAGTGCAAAGAAATAGAGGAAGACAATAGAATGGGAAAGACTAGAGATCTCTTCAAGAAAATTAGAGATACCAAGAGAACATTTTATGCTAGAAGCCCCACTTACCCAGTATAGCATTCGAAAAAATTACATGAGATATTTAAGACTTTACTATGAGGTAGACTTTGTGTTAGATGATTTTGCCCAACTACAGGCATTTTCAACATGGTACTTTCAACATACAATGGGTTTATTGGGATATAACTCCATCATAAGTTGAGGAAGATCTGTATACTTGATTCACATCTGCATGCCACATTGAGCATCACATTATCAGTTCTCAATACTTGCAGGACGTACAAGTAAACCTACAGTTTAAAACAATTCAAGTCTTGGAAAGGGAAGTGACAAACAAGCAAAATAAAATTCACAAAATGGAGTTAAGGTATCTTCCAAAAATCTCAATTCTTTCCCAAGAGATTTTGTTAAAGGATTCACATACCAAAGAAACTTTAATCCTTCTGTCCAGGCTTCAATCCCTTCCCAATACACAACCCAAGTATGACATACATTGACCAAAATATGTGATTCTAAACAAAGCTGTGGATATGAAAGGGTCAGATAAGTGAGGGCTGATTGAAGTTTAACACATTTCCATAACTGAGGAAGATTTAGACAAAGAAGTTATCCTATTCTCTGGTAGACACAATGGTGTCTACCAGTTGTCCAGTCCAGATGTCCCTTCTCCGAACAACTTGGTGTCCCAGCAGCTGGGAGTGCTGGTGGCACTGGCATAAGTCATCAGACCCTTCAGGGTTTACCTCAGCTCTGGACAGCTGCCTCTACAGAGCAGTCCGTATCCAATAAGTGATTAATCCACAGTACAAAGGTCTAGTCATCTTGGCGCTATCCGGAATAACCCTGAAGGGTCAATCCAGCTCTAGTGCATCCTGTGGGGCTGACTAAGGGAGTCTTCAGACCTTTTAGCCCAAAGATGTGTGGCTCAGCTGGGTTTCTTTACCAATGTGGGAGACCTGGGTTCAAGCCCTGGGTTGGGAAGATCCCCTGGAGAAGGGAAAGGCTACCCACTCCAGTATTCTGGCCTGGAGAATTCCATGGACTGTATAGTCCATGGGGTCGCAAAGAGTCGGACACGACTGAGCGACTTTCACTTCACTTCACTTTCTCCTTCGCACTACTGTTGCTTCACTCCCCACCTTCCCACCCAGTTTTGATGCAACATCCTGCACAGTAAACTGCTCCTTTAAAGTCTGCCCTTGGGGAATACAACCTACATCACATATCCTTTATATAAATAAATACATACAAATTTCTGATCACAGAGTATGGGTGCTATTATTCATAAAGTCATTTTTTATCTTCAAAAAGACCCAGGTTAATGATTCTTCAGAGGCAAAATTTCAAATTGTTCCAACTGTGATTAAATGAGCACCGACTAATTAAAATAGACATCAGTGTTAACAACAGTAGAGCCCTGCCACCATGTACTCACCGATTACTAACTCTCTCCTCAGCACTTTTACACAGGCACTTAAGCGTTGGGGCATCCCCTCTGAGTCAAGAGTTCAAGACCTTCACATACAGAGAGAGAGCGAGTCTCTCATTGCTCTGGTCTATCTAGTCATTTGGTATGCCATCTAGTTGTTTACTTTGACCTGAAGCCATACCACCTGGTAGATATTCTGTGTATAATTCATCCCTGGTTATATGTTACCCCAACTAAGGGGGGAAACATCATATCATACTTAATCAAAGTGAAAAAATAAACCACAAAACCTACCACATTCATTATATCTATTATTTTAAGAATGGTTGACAAAACATCATGAGCATTTCACTGTTAGTGAATATTTCAAGGACTTACTATGTCTTTGCACGGATTATTTTCATCCCTGCATTTTAAACTAAAAAATAAGTTATCTTCAAAAAATCAGACGAGCTTAGCTAGCTTCCCATTTTCAGGGAGTTTTCTCTAACATCTTTAATTTGGCAACTGTATCAAGAATATGAAAGTGTTTCCAATTCTCATTAATCACTGGGTAAAGTTTCTTTGAACTTAGCCATTTCCTCAGCATCTTGGCATTAGACATATTCCTTGCTTATATAGTCTTTATTATTATTAAGATCCCTTTATCTGCAATAATTCATCATAAATCAATTCCATTGGTTCTTAAATAATTAGTGTTGTTTCTATGTTTTCCTCTGGATGCTTTTATGCTCCTCTATATTTCATAAGAGCATATATAACCTAATTTAATGAACTCTTCAAACAGATCTATTCTGTTCCCTTCATGCACTAATTCTGGAATCCTACCTTAAAAAGATATTAACTTTGTACTCAGTTGGCACTCCCTTGGCTATTACATAATCATAATGGAACCAAATGCTTCCCACTGGGAATTTTATATGTATGTGCATGTATATATGTATGTGTGAATTTATACACATAAATATCTATATTTATATATATAATCTAAATTTTCAAAAATAATATCTTTTGTATTTAATAAATACACCCTCCCCAAAGCATTTTGGTGAATCTGAGAAATTATTTGCTAACTGCAAAATGAAAGTCAGTTATTTTATATTTGTACAAATTAAAGTTCAGAAATCATATGATTATAGTCATTATAATAGCATGCAAAACATCTGAGATGAGCAAATTAAAATATCTAATAAGGTGACTAGGTTGGGCTATAAAGTGCTAAGCTTTAAAAAATTCAAAACATTAAAAAGAAGACAACATGAAAGCTTCATCAATGCCTACTCAAAGATTTTTAGAGCAACAAATATCCAAATAAATATCCAAATATCTGAGTATCTAGTTTATTCATCCATAAAATGGGTTTATTCATCATATGAATTAAAAAAGGGATTTAAAATAAAGAAGAACAATATAGGAATGTTCCAATAAATATATAACAATATTCTTGGAAAATGTTTATATGGAAATAAAGTATTTTTCTGCAAATATTATAGAATACTACTTGCTAAGGCTATCCCATATGCTTTGATGTTTGAGGCTCCTTCTTAATTTCTTAGAATAAAACAAAGTCATACTATTTCCCTTTTGTGAAGTGTGGAATGGTCTTTCTTCTGAATAAACAAATTATTTTAGAGATGCCTTCATTGTAAACACAGTCTGAATTCCCTAGATGAACAGCCTACATCTCTGGATGACATGATGAGTTGTGGGTTGGTGGACAATGGGTATCTGCAAAGAATAAACTTTCCTCCCTCCCTCTCTGAACAGAGGCATTGCGAGGACAAAAGTTTTACAGGATGTTGTACATCAATTCTATTTTATATTCTCTCTGATTTCAGAATGGTTTAATAAACAATTTAATAAACAAAATCTCTCTGCATACCTTGAAAAGTCTTTCAAATAGTTAAACAGAAACTAATTTGTGGACATCTCTATACATCATAGAATAATATTTACAATAACTATACAGTGTTATCTGAATTTACCAAAACACCATACACTTCTGAAGAAATAGGAAATTTATCATAATAATCCTATATACTTTGTGATGAAGATCATTGTCTTTATTAAGGAATTAGGGGAAATGAAGAAAACTTATCACTGGCCCGATAGACATTCTGCAAAAAAATAAAATTGAGGACATAAGTCTTCTGGTCACGATTACTACTATTTTCACTAGGAGATGCGCTAAGTATATTTGTAATCAGATTCCCCTGTTTCTGCAATGTATCCAGGTGAAGCACTGCAGAACAGTGTTGAGGCATGTGGGCTAGAGAGTCCTGGGTTCAAATCACAGGCTGTCATTTACCAATTTTAAGAGCCAATTATTTCCTCTCTGAGTCTCCTTATCTGTAAACTGGGGGAAATAACAGGCTCTATGTCACAGGAACACTATGAGGATGACATGAGCTAATTTAAATCTGCAGAACACACGGAGCTTTGGACATGGTAGCACTAGGTAGAAGGCAATGGCAAGCCACTCCAGTACTGTTGCCTAGAAAATCCCATGGATGGAGGAGCCTGGTAGGCTGCAGTCCGTGGGGTCGCTAAGGGTCGGACACGACTAAGCGACTTCACTTTCACTTTTCACTTTCACACATTGGAGAAGGAAATGGCAACCCACTCCAGTGTTCTTGCCTGGAGAATCCCAGGGACAGGAGAGCCTGGTGGGCTTCCGTCTGTGGGGTCACACAGAGTCGGACACGACTGAAGTGACTTAGCAGCAGCAGCAGCAGCAGCAGCAGCACTAGGTAAGCATCACTTATCTACTAGGTAGTAAAACTTGTTAAAATGCTACTTAAATTTCAATTTACAGTTCTAGTTATTGTGAATGAGTTTCATAAATATTTAAACCCATCACAGTGCCCTCACTATAAAAATACTGGCTGAATAAATGAATGCCACCCCCAAAGGAAAGTATATATTTGAATTTCAAGCATCAGTTTCTACCTAAAGTAAATGAGATGCATTAACACTTCTGTGTGGTGATACTAATAATAATCATGTGGTCCACTGGAGAAGGGAATGGCAAACCACTTCAGTATACTTGCCTTGAGAACCCCATGAACAGTAACAAAGGGCAAAATGATAGGATACTGAATGAGGAATTCCCCAGGTCGGTAGGTGCCCAGTATGCTACTGGAGCTCAGTGGAGAAATAACTATAGAAGGAATAAAGGGATGGAGCAGGAGCAAAAGCAAAACCAATATCCAGCTGTGGATGTGACTAGTGATAGCAGCAAGGTCTGGTGCTATAAAGAGCAATATTGCATAGGAACCTGGAATGTTAGGTCCATGAATCAAGGCAAATTGGAAGTGGTCAAACGGGAGATGGCAAGAGTGAACGTCGACATTCTAGGAATCAGTGAACTAAAATGGACTGGAATGGGTGAATTTAACTCGGATGACCATTATATCTACTACTGTGGGCAGGAATCCCTTAGAAGAAATGGAGTAGCCATCATGGTCAACAAAAGAGTCCGAAATGCAGTACTTGGATGCAATCTTAAAAATGACAGAATGATTTCTGTTCATTTCCAAGGCAAACCATTCAATATTACAGTAATCCAGGCCTATGCCCCAACCAGTAATGCTGAAGAAGCTGAAGTTAATCGGTACTATGAAGACCTACAAGACCTTTTAGAACTAACACCCAAAAAAGATGTCCTTTTCATTATAGGGGACTGGAATGCAAAAGTAGGATGTCAAGAAACACCTGGAGTAACTGGCAAATTTGGCCTTGGAGCACGGAATGAAGCAGGGCAAAGGCTAATAGAGTTTTGTCAAGAGAATGCACTGGTCATAGCAAACACCCTCTTCCAACAACACAAGAGAAGACTCTACACATGGACATCACCAGATGGTCAACACCGAAATCAGACTGATTATATTCTTTGCAACCAAAGATGGAGAAGCTGTATGCAGTTAGCGAAAACAAGACCAGGAGCTGACTGTGGCTCAGATCATGAACTCCTTATTGCCAAATTCAGACTTAAATTGAAGAAAGTAGGGAAAACCACTAGACCATTCACATATGACCTCAATCAAATCCCTTATGATTATACAGTGGAAGTGAGAAATAGATTTAAGGGACTAGATCTGATTGATAGAGTGCCTGATGAACTCTGGATGGAGGTTCTTGACATTGTACAGGAGACAGGGACCAAGACCATCCCCATGGAAAAGAAATGCAGAAGAGCGAAATGGCTGTCTGAGGAGGCCTTACAAATAGCTGTGAAAAGAAGAGAGGCGAAAAGCAAAGGAGAAAAGGAAAGATATAAGCATCTGAATGCAGAGTTCCAAAGAATAGCAAGGAGAGATAAGAAAGACTTCCTCAGTAATCAATGCAAAGAAATAGAGGAAAACAACAGAATAGGAAAAACAAGAGACCTCTTCAAGAAAATTGAGATTCCAAGGGAACATTTCATGCAAAGATGGGCTCGATAAAGGACAGAAATGGTATGGACCTAACAGAAGCAGAAGATATTAAGAAGAGGTGGCAGGAATACACAGAAGAACTGTACAAAAAAGATCTTCACGACCAAGATAGTCACGATAACGTGATCACTGACCTAGAGCCAGACATCTTGGAATGTGAAGTCAAGTAGGCCTTAGAAAGCATCACTACTAACAAAGTTAGTGGAGGTGATGGAATTCCAGTTGAGCTATTTCAAGTCTTGAAAGATGATGCTGTGAAAGTGCTGCACTCAATATGCCAGCAGATTTGGAAAACTCAGCGCTGGCCACAGGACAGGAAGAGGTCAGTCTTCATTCCAATCCCAAACAAAGGCAATGCCAAAGAATGCTCAAACTACCGCACAATTGCACTCATCTCACAGGCTAGTAAAGTCATGCTCAAAATTCTCCAAGCCAGGCTTCAGCAGTATGTAAACCGTGAACTCCCAGATGTTCAAGCAGGTTTTAGAAAGGGCAGAGGCACCAGAGATCAAATTGCCAACATCCGCTGGATCATGGAGAAAGCAAGAGAGTTTCAGAAAAACATCTATTTCTGCTTCATTGACTATGCCAAAGCCTTTGACTGTGTGGATCACAATAAACTGTGGAACATTCTGAAAGAGATGGGAATTCCAGACCACCTGACCTGCCTCTTGAGAAACCTGTATGCAGGTCAGGAAGCAACAGTTAGAACTGGACATGGAACAACAGACTGGTTCCAAATAGGAAAAGGTGTACGTCAAGGTTGTATATTGTCACCTTGCTTATTTAACTTATATGCAGAGTACATCATGAGGAACGCTGGGCTGGAAGAAGCACAAGCTGGAATCAAGATTGCTGGGAGAAATATCAATAACTTCAGATATGCAGATGACACTACCCTTATGGCAGAAAGTGAAGAGGAACTCAAAAGCCTCTTGATGAAAGTGAAAGAGGAGAGTGAAAAGGTTGGCTTGAAGCTCAACATTCAGAAAACAAAGATCATGGCATCTGGTCCCATCACTTCATGGGAAATAGATGGGGAAACAGTGGAAGCAGTGTCAGACTTTATTTTTTGGGGCTCCAAAATCACTGCAGATGCTGATTGCAGCCATGAAATTAAAAGACGCTTGCTCCTTGGAAGGAAAGTTATGACCAACCTTGATAGTATATTAAAAAGCAGAGACATTACTTTGCCAACCAAGGTCCGTCTAGTCAAGGCAATGGTTTTTCCCATGGTCATGTATGGATGTGAGAGTTGGACTGTGAAGAAAGCTGATCGCCGAAGAATCGATGTTTTTGAACTGTGGTGTTGTAGAAGACTCTTGAGAGTCCCTTGGACTGCAAGGAGATCCAACCAGTCCATTCTAAAGGAGATCAATCCTGGATGTTCATTGGAGGGACTGATGCTAAAGCTGAAACTGCAATACTTTGGCCACCTCATGTGACGAGTTGACTCACTGGAAAAGACTCTGATGCTGGGAAATGTTGGGGGCGGGAGGAGAAGGGGACGACGGAGAATGAGATGGCTGGATGGCATCACCGACTCTGTGGACATGAGTTTGAGTGTACTCCGGGAGTTGGTGATGGACAGGGAGGCCTGGCGTGCTGTAATTCATGGGGTCGCGGAGAGTTGGACACGACTGAGCAACTGAACTGAACTGAATGTGTGTTATTAAATAGCACCAAATTATTATCCTCAATTCTCCCTTTTCCCTATTGATTTCTTGAGCATAATATCAATATGTCCATACTGTGAAAAATTGGGGGTCATCTCAAACCCCACTTTACACATGATAGAAGTAAAAACCATGATCACATATACCATGGTCCCATTCTCAATAGAATGTCACTAAAGTTGTTTGATTCAAATGAACTCTACACAATTCATAATTCTTCCCAGTGTTTCTAGTAATAAAGCAAAATATTTATTTGAAACTATTATTAAACATGTTTCCTTCACAATGTATTAAAAATGATGTAATTGTAATGGTCATGAGCATGAACTATTATTTCATTGATAAAAATAACTTTAAGAAGTAAGCATGGACCTTAAAGAAAATTATCATCTGACACAGGAAGAATCTATTTTTTTCTCACTTAACTAAACAATGCTTTACTGAATTTAACAAAAAATTCATAAATGGTCTCAATTTTTTCAATGTGCTTTTAAAACTGTTATAAAGGAGACTGCCACAGTATTCCCTCAAGGTCTATACCACCATACAGCCTATTTCATAACACCATCATAGCTTATTTTTTCTCATTATTTATTCTTAGAATAATCCACCCCACTAGTCTGTCTTGCTAATTATGCTCATGTTAGCATTTTTACTACAGAATTGGGAATTTTCTGAACCTATGACTGGGATGGTAATAAAAATCAGAGTCTTTTAAGAGTTTCCAAATTTTTATATGTATATGAAAATTATTCTCAACAAGAAAGACGTGTGAGACTAGTCCTGTCTTGGCATGGAAGCTTCTAATTTTTCTAAAGGTCCTATGACTTCTTAGTTTTCTGCAGTAGTTCTTTGTGAATGTTAATATATCTGCATTATTAAAGTCAATTCTTACTTTAGATCTAAGCAAATTTTTCTTTTCTCAAACATAAAGAGATGGAGCTAGATGCCAAATCATATTCCATTTACAACAAGCTAGAAATATGTGTTGGATCGGTTGTATAATCACCACTTTACCTTCAAAGACATGTATGTATGTATGTATGTGTGCACGTGCATGTGCACATCCACATACTCATTCTGTCATGTCTGACTCTTTGCAACCCTATGGTCTGTAGCCCACCAGACTCCTCTGCCCATGGAATTCTCCAGGCAAAAATACTGGAGTGAGTTGCCATTTCCTTCTCCAGGGACTCATCCGGACCCAGGAATGGAACCTGCCTCTCTTGCATCTCCTGCAAGATTGGCAGGCGAGTGCTTTATCATTTTAGCCACCAGTGAAGCCCTCCCATACATAGTTAACTTTAATTTTTTTTTTTAGTAGAAGCATGGACAAGTCTCTAAAAATTTGTCAGTCTATATTTCTATATGGGTCGAGTAATATCTCAAAACAGAGAACAAAAGGTATTATTTGCACTAACAAGTAGTGCGCAGTAGTTCATTTGGTGTGCTTAAACTGCCATAAACTAGAGAAAGACTGGAAGGGGAGAAAAACATGTGACTGAAGAGATATTATTAAATTCTGCTGTTGCTCCAAAATCTATACAAATATATATAGCTATAACTATTATCACAGCAGTATTGTTTCCCCATGTTTTTAATTTCACAAATGGCACTTAAGGCTGACTGACTGACACTCCCTGTAGGCTACATAACAGAAATCATCAGGAGCATATGTGAGCAAAATAGTTATATCTTGGAGACAGCCATTAGCAGCTGGGTAGGTTGGACAAGAAAATTCATGGCAGAGTGGTTTAAAAAAAAGAAAGGAAAAGAAAAGATAATGATTCCAGGTAGAGGAGTGCTTTTTTATTACAAATGAATATACTTAAAGAGTTTAGGGGCAAAGAGAATCACAGATTCCTTGGGAATTATTTGGGAGTTATTATTTACATTTTTCTTCCAGAATTTCTTTTCACCATATTTTCAAATAGTATGTGTTTCCTCAACAGGAAAAAAAAAATCCCATGATAAAAATCACATAACAAAATTGAAACAAAAAAAAAAAACCTACCTCTGATGTCACATTCTCTTGATTTTCATGAACAAAGTAGACTAAAAATTATTCCCTCCCTCTCACACCTCTGCTGGAATGTTCCTATCAGGGGAGCAGATATCGCAAGCTGTCCTGACCTTTAATCCGCTCCACTTGGCAGCAACAAAATGTAACACCTTTCCACTGCTCAAAGAGAAATAAGCTGGCAAAACTGAATTGCCTCTTGTTTTTCTGTCCCCTCAAGAAGCTAATAATCAATACACACTTTACTGAAGATGATCAGAGAGTCTGTTTCTACTTAATGAACAATATAACTGGGCAGTATTTATGAAGAAACTTAGAATTGAGGGACCATTTATAATATCTATATAAAAGAAAAATCTAAAGTTTACATTAAATTAAAAATCTATTTTTATCCATACCACTAATTTTATTTTCAGCTATAACTTCAAGTGTATAGCTCTTAGATCCCCAACTAGAGGATCTATTTGAAACCAAACCCAGTCTAATATTCTGCATCTTATTTGCAAGTTTTACAGAGTAGATACCTAATCATAATGATGACCATATAAATGATTAATTTCCACTGAAGCCTTTCCTTGAGGCAGGTCCAGTGCTGAGCTCTTTCCATTTTCATTATCTTATTAATTTCCAAGAATGCTGCATATTAAATATTAGTATTTTTATGTGACAGATGAGAAAACTGAGCCAAAGAGAATAATCAGGACTGAGGGTCCAAGCTAAGTGTATGTACCTCTGATTAATCTGATTCAGTGTCTCTGTTCAAAGCCATCATATCAACATTTCCTAAATTCCTATGAGCATATAAGTCCTTGGGGTGAAAAAACATATGTGAAATTGTGTCTGATCTCCCCTTCACACACACACAAAAAAAAATTGAAAACGAAGTTTTGGTTGATTTTTATGAAATGTACACAGCTATGTGAAGACTGACTTGTTTTTTGCAAACAATAGTGGGAAAGGATTCTTATCCTTGGTCCAAGAATATTCCTGAAATTTAGCACCTAAAACATCTCTAAAAGCCAAATTGGCTGGACCAAGTAAGACTCAGATAAGGTAATTTTATGTATCTTTATCTATATGTGTATATACTTTTCCTCTTTGTTTGCAAAAAGCTGCCTTTTCTTTCCTTTAAACCACAAACTGCTCCAAGATAACCAACCAGCCAGACGAGACTCTATTTCATGTTTAGCCTGATAAAATGGGAGAGATTATGTTCATAATATTTATAAAATTCCAATAAATCATGATTTGCTAACATACAATTTGCCTAAGTTGCAGGAAAATGTTGTCTCTTGAATTTATTTCAGAACTTGTTGTAACTTGCCATGGCAAGAGGTTTTCCCAAAGAATTATATGTAAAAGCTTTTGTCTACGAAGAAATTTTATGTGTGGATCGGCCATCTCCTCTTTGTGAGACTCTTTTAATTCAAATGCACTGAAAAATCTCCAATGTTCACATAAATCCACTCATAATTCACAGCAAAATAATTTTTAAAAGACAATGAAATAAGTTCTATAAAAAATGATCAAGACCTAATTTATTTTTAGCTTTATACTAGAGTGAATTAGACATATTTAACTACTTTGTCTATAATTTTTTATGAAAAATGAATACATAAAAGATTACAAGATATAACAGAAATTAGCAACCATCAAATAGAAGGTCATTTATAATTGCTGTAGATTTAAAGGCATGCTTTGACACTTTTCACTGAGGTATCTTAAGTACCAACAACAGTATAATAAATAAAAAGTATTTCTTGAACAAATGAAAGCAATGAATGATTTCTTTCTCTCCCTGGCACTCTTGATTTGGCATTCTATTTCTAAATAAAGAGCATTGCATAATAGTAAGGACTATTTAAATTTACTTCGTGATTTTCTTACAGTTTTTTAATATATTTTGAAAGAAATAATGTCCTTAACTTTGACTTATCCTATGAGTTAATTAACGCTGTCAGTGAACACCAGCATTTCAGGTAGTTCATTTTGGAAAATGATGCATTAGATTATTTTGTCTCAATATTAAATGCCCCAACATTCGAATCATAGGAATCCCAGAAGAAGAAGACAAAAAGAAAGACCATGAGAAAATACTTGAGGACATAATAGTTGAAAATTTCCCTAAAATGGGGAAGGAAATAATCACCTAAGGCCAAGAAACACAGAGAGTCCCTAACAGGATAAACCCAAAGCGAAACACTCCAAGACACATATTAATCAAATTAACAAAGATCAAACACAAAGAACAAATATTAAAAGCAGCAAGGGAAAAACAACAAATAACACACAAGGGGATCCCCATAAGGATAACAGCTGATCTTTCAGCAAAATCTCTTCAGGCCAGGAGGGAATGGCAAGACATACTTAAAGTGATGAAAGAAAGTAACCTACAGCCCAGATTACTATACCCAGCAAGGATCTCTTTCAAATATGAAGGAGAAATTAAAAGCTTTACAGAGAAGTAAAAGATGAGAGAATTCAACATCACCAAACCAGCTCTCCAACAAATACTAAAGGAACTTCTCTAGACAGGAAACACAGAAAGGATACACGAACTCGAACCCAAAACAATAAAGAAAATGGCAACGGGATCATACTTATCAATAATCACCTTAAACGTAAATGGGTTGAATGCCCCAACCAAAAGACAAAGGCTGGCTGAATGGATACAAAAACAAGACCCCCATATATGTTGTCTACAAGAGACCCACCTCAAAACAAGAGACACATACAGACTGAAAGTGAAGGGCTAGAAAAAGATATTCCACGCAAATAGAGACCAAAAGAAAGCAGGAGTAGCAATACTCATATCAGATAAAATAGACTTTAAAACAAAGGCTGTGAAAAGAGACAAAAAAGGAAACTACATAATGATCAAAGGATCAATCCAAGAAGAAGATATAACAATTATAAATATTTATGCACCCAACATAGGAGCACCACAATATGTAAGACAATTACTAACAAGTATGAAAGGGGAAATTAACAACAATGCAATAATAGTGGGAGATTTTAATACCCCACTTACATCTATGGATAGATCAACTAAACAGAAAATTAACAAGGAAACACAAACTTTAAATGATACAATAGACCAGTTAGACCTAATAGATATCTATAGGCTATTTCACCCCAAAACAATGAATTTCACCTTTTTCTCAAGTGCACACAGAACCTTTTCCAAGATAGATCACATCCTGGGCCATAAATCCAGCCTTGGTAAATTAAAAAAAACTGAAATCATTCCAAGCATCTTTTCTGACCACAATGCAGTAAGATTAGATCTTAATTACGGGAGAAAAACTATTCAAAATGCCAATATATGGAGTCTGAACAACACGCTGCTGAATAACCAACAAATCATAGAAGAAATCAGAAAAGAAATCAAAATATGCATAGAAATGAATGAAAATGAAAACACAACAACCCAAAACCCCTGGGACACTGTAAAAGCAGTGCTAAGGGGGAAGTTCATAGCAATACAGGCATACCTCAAGAAACAAGAAAAAAGTCAACTAAATAACCTAACTCTATATCTAAAGAAACTAGAAAAGGAAGAAATGAAGAACCCCAGGGTTAGTAGAAGGAAAGAAATCGTAAAAATTAGGGCAGAGATAAATGCAAAAGAAACAAAAGAGACCATAGCAAAAATCAGCAAAGCCAAAAGCTGGTTCTTTGAGAAGGTAAACAAAATTGACAAACCACTAGCCAGACTCATCAAGAAACAAAGGGAGAAGAACCAAATCAATAAAATTAGAAATGAAAATGGAGAGATCACAACCGACAACACAGAAATGCAAAGGATTATTAGAGATTACTGTCAGCAATTATATGGCAATAAAATGAATAATTTGGAAGAAATGGACAAATTCCTAGAAAAGTACACCTTGCCAAAACTGAACCAGGAAGAAATAGAAAATCTGAACAGACCCATCACAAGCATGGAATTAGAGGAAGTAATCGGAAATCTTCCAGCAAACAAAAGCCCAGGTCCAGATAGCTTCACAGCTGAATTCTACCAAAAATTTAGAGAAGAGCTAACACCTATCCTACTTCAAACTCTTCCATAAAATTGCTGAGGAAGGGAAACTCCCAAACTCATTCTATGAGGCCACCATCACCCTAATCCCAAAACCTGGTAAAGACCCCACAAAAAAAGAAAACTACAGGCCAATATCACTGATGAACATAGATGTAAAAATCCTTAACAAAATTCTAGCAATCAGAATCCAACAACACATTAAGAAGATCATACATCATGACCAAGTGGCCTTTTCCCAGGAATGCAAGGATTCTTCAATATCCGCAAATCAATCAACGTAATACACCACATTAACAAACTGAAAAATAAAAATCGTATGATTATCTCAATAGATGCAGAGAAAGCCTTTGACAAAATACAACATCCATTTATGATAAAAACCCTCCAGAAAGTGGGAATAGAAGGGATATACCTCAACATAATAAAAGCTATATATGACAAACCCACAGCAAACATTATCCTCAATGGTGAAAAACTGAAAGCATTTCCCCTAAAGTCAGGAACAAGACAAGGTTGACCTCTCTCACCACTACTATTCAACATAGTTCTGGAAGTTTTGGCTACAGCAATCAGAGCAGAAAAAGACTTAAAAGGAATACAAATTGGAAAAGAAGAAGTAAAACTTTCACTGTTCGCTGATGACATGATCCTCTACACAGAAAACCCTAAAGACTCTACCAGAAAACTACTAGAGCTAATCAATGAATACAGTAAAGTTGCAGGATATAAAATCAACACACAGAAATCCCTTGCATTCCTATACATTAATAATGAGAAAATAGAAAGAGAAATTAAGGAAACTATTCCATTCACTGTTGCAAAGAAAAGAATTAAATACTTAGGAATATATCTACCTAAGGAAACAAAAGACTTGTACTTAGAAAACTATAAAACACTAGTGAAAGTAATCAAAGAGGACACTAATAGATGGAGAAATATACCGTGTTCGTGGATTGGAAGAATAAATATTGTGAAAATGAGTATACTACCCAAAGTAATTTATACATTCAATGCAATCCCTATCAAGCTACCAACGATATTTTTCACAGAACTAGAACAAATAATCTCACAATTTGTATGGAAATACAAAAAACCTCGAATAGCCAAAGTAATCTTGAAGAAGAAGAATGGAACTGGAGGAATTAACCTGCCGGACTTCAGGCTCTACTACAAAGCCACAGTCATCAAGACAGTATGGTACTGGCATAAAGACAGAAATATAGATCAATGGAAAAAAATAGAAAGACCAGAGATAAATCCACGCAGCTATGGACACCTTATCTTTGACAAAGGAGGTAAGAATATAAAATGGAGAAAAGACAGTCTCTTTAACAAGTGGTGCTGGGAAAACTGGTCAACCACTTGGAAAAGAATGAAACTAGGACACTTCCTAACACCATACACCAAAATAAACTCAAAATGGATTAGAGAGCTAAATGTAAGACCAGATTCTATAAAACTCCTAGAGGAGAACTTAGGCAAAAACACTCTCCGACATAAATCACAGCAGGATCCTCCAAGACCCACCTCCCAGAATATTGGAAATAAAAGCAAAAATAAACAAATGGGACCTAATTAAAATCAAAAGTTTCTGCACAGCAAAGGAAACTATAAGCAAGGTGAAAAGACAGCCTTCAGAATGGGAGAAAATAATAGCAAATGAAGCAACGGATAAAGGATTAATCTCCAAAATATACAAGCAGCTCCTGCAGCTCAATTCCAGAAAAATAAGTGACCCAATCAAAAAATGGGCCAAAGAACTAAAAAGACATTTCTCCAAAGAAGACATAAAGATGGCTAACAAACACATGAAAAAATGCTCAACATCCCTCATAATCAGAGAAATGCAAATCAAAACCACAATGAGATACCATTTCACACCAGTCAGAATGGCTGCTATCCAAAAGTCTGCATGCAATAAATGCTGGAGAGGGTGTGGAGAGAAGGGAACCGTCTTACACTGTTGGTGGGAATGCAAACTAGTACAGCCACTATGGAGAACAGTGTGGAGATTCCTCAAAAAACTGGAAATAGAACTGCCATATGATCCAGCAATCGCACTGCTGGGCATACACACCGAGGAAACCAGAATTGAAAGAGACACATGTACTCCAATGTTCATTGCAGCACTGTTTATAATAGCCAGGACATGGAAGCAACCTAGATGTCCAACTGCAGACAAATGGATAAGAAAGCTTTGGTACATATACACAATGGAGTATTTTTCAGCCATCAAAAAGAATGCATTTCAATCAGTTTTAATGAGGTGGATGAAATTGGAGTCTATTATACAGAGTGAAGTAAGCCAGAAAGAAAAATATCAATACAGTATACTAATGCATATATATGGAATTTAGAAAGATGGTAACCTTAACCCTGTATACGAGACAGTAAAAGAGACATAGGTATATAGAACAGTCTTTGGGACTCTGTGGGAGAGGGTGAAGATGGGATGATTGGGGAGAACGGCATTGTAGCATGTATATTATCATGTGTGAAGTGAATCACCAGTCCAGGTTCGACGCATGATACAGGATGCTCATGGCTGGTGCACTGGGATGAATCAGAGGGATGGGATGGGGAGAGAGGTGGGAGGGAGGTTCATGAAAGGGAACACATGTACACCCGGGGCGGATTCATGTCAATGTATGGCAAAACCAACCAATATATTAATGTAAGGTAATTTGCCTCCAATAAAACAAATTTTAAAAAATTTAAAAAAAAAGATTATTTTGTCTCTAGACATAATGAAACACAACCTGAAAATTCTTGAGAGAAAGTAGTTTGAAGATCACTGAGTCCGCAAATAGCTCCAAAGAGGGGGAGGCAGGAAATACATACAGTTCCAGCTGCTTCTTTGCCAACTCTGCAAAAAGGCCCTCCACTCACCACACCCCTCCTTCCATTCTCAAACCTGAGGCTCTCGGGTAGTAAGACTTTATAAAGATGCATGAATGGTTTTATTAAGATGGAATGCTTCTTCGCAGCTTGCAGCTGGCAGGTATATTGGAATACTCACAGGCAGGACCATGAATAATATAAGACATATTTGCAAAATATTCCACTCTTCCCTGAAAATATGAAAAATCTCAGGCATCCATACCACTAATCATTTCTCAAAACTTACATTTCTCAAAACTTTGCATCAGTGTGCAAAAACTACTGCCGATTTCTAGTAGGTTTGACAATCAATATATTAATTCTAATTATTCTACTTGCAAAACTGCTCGTGGGATGAGAGGAGGTCTTTCTTTTGTAATGTTACTTCTCTGAGTGAACAAAAACTCCCATCCAAAGTGACTATATAGATGTTTGCATGATTTAGAGTGTGCCCAGTCTGAGAATATGATTTTTCAAAGGAAATTATTATATATAATTATAAACAGGCATGGAAGTTTTATTCAGACTGAGAGGCCTAATTTTCTTTCTTCCTTTCCTTCTCTCTTTTACAAATTTTAGCAATCTATACTCTGAAATATGGGGTCACAGAGTCAGACATGACAGCAACTGAACAACATACTCTGTCTAGCACTCTGCATCTGCATGTGCTAGGGATACGAAGATCAGTTCAATTCAGTTCAGTTCCTCAGTCGTGTCTGACTCTCTGTGAGCCCATGGACTGCAGCATGCCAGGCTTCCCTGTCCATCACCAACTCCTGGAGCCTACTCAAACTCATGTCCGTTGCGTCGGTGATGCCATCCAACCATCTCATCCTCTGTTGTTCCCTTCTCCTCCCGCCTTCAATCTTTCCCAGCATCAGGGTCTTTTCAAATGAGTCGGTTCTTCACATTAGGTGGTCAAAGTATTGGAGTTTCAGCTTTAGCATCAGTCCTTCCAATGAACACCCAGGATCGATCTCCTTTAGAATGGTCTGGTTGGATCTCCTTGCAGTCCAACGAAGATAGATGAGAGTAATTCTGTTCGTGAGTTTCACAATAAAATAATCAAGTATGGAAGAAAGATAAAAGGAACCAACACTAACATGTTGGAAGAATCAAATGGACCAGGAAGCACCTGGACTCTAAAGAAAAGGACATAATAATTCAGAGTGTAAGCTGGAAAAAAGAGACAGGTTTCAAAGTAGTAAGCAGGGACAGAAAGTTAAGACTTCTCAAGCAAAACAAGAATAATAAAGGATATAAAATCACTGGGAGATTCAGTATATCTTTAGTGAAGCATTTGTAAGATAATCATAAAAATGTAACACTAAAGAAATAAAATTATGTATAAATGATAACATTGACCTACTTACTTAAAATGTGTGATAACACTGTTCAGAAAGCTGTGAAAGCTCATTGAAATTCACCTTTACAAGATATGTCTATTAAAGTGATATTGGCATTTCCTACTGTGTATGTTACTCAGTTTCTTGGAAACTGAAACTTTACATCTCAATCAAGGTTCATCTTCAAATCAGTAGAAATTTCTAGGTATCAGTCAGAACTTGAAAGTCTCATAGACATCATGGGGTTTGCTTTGGGGCGGCGGTGGGGGGGGCACTTTATAATCTAGTATCTGACGCAAATGGTTGCCTTCCTTCTACTGCTCTGTATGGATTGTCCTCTGACTCTGATGTGTTTCTTAACCAAAATATTATGTATGAATTTGGGAACAGAATGCCTTTGACTCATAACTATCCTCAGTCATAGCTCATAAAAAAGAACATTTGGTAGAAAATGAAAAATCTGAGGCAAGATAAGGAAATTCTAGGTCCAATCTTTCTTGCTCTAGGTTGCCATGATTTACAACCCAACATATATTACATTTTAGGGTTTTAGATTCTTTTTCTCTCACAGAAAAAAATTATTAGACACAACATTAAACTGACTTTTCAAATATATATGGAGCATGCATCAAAATTATTTCTCAAGCTAAGGTCCTTACTTTATAAGGTAAAATCTCTAGATCCTTATTTAATCAAGCTTTCTCTCGTTTTAAGGACAGGACTGGTGGCTCCTCAGCTTCTTAACATTTCAATGCTGAAATCATAAGTCCTCTTGGACTGCCAGTTTATGTATAAATCACAAAACTATTATACATCTATTATAAAAATGATAGTTAGATACTGAAAGTCCACCTTCTCTGCCAGACCTTTGAAGTCTCCTTACCAAGGGGTAAAGATGATTATCAGTACAGTGTAACTCCATCCAGACAGGCCTTGGACTGTGTACTATCGGAGATTTCAGGCTGTGTTCAGACCTCATCTCTTCTCAATTTACCCTTTCATTCACCTGATGACCTTTATGTAGTCCCACAGTTTTAAATATTTTTTATTTATCCTGTGCTGTGCTTAGTCGCTCAGTGGTGTTCGACCCTTTGTGACACCATGGACCGTAGTCCTCCAGGTTCCTCTGTCCAAGGGGATTCTCTAGGCAAGAATACTGGAGTGGGTTGCCATGCCTTCCTCCAGGGGATTTTATTTATGCTAACAGTTCTCAAATTTGTATCTTCAGTTTAGATTTCGCTTCCAAATTCAGACTCAGTCATGCATGGATGTGAGAGTTGGACTATAAAGAAAGCTGAGCACCGAAGAATTGATGCTTTTGAACTATGGTGTTGGAGAAGACTCTTGAGAGTCCCTTGGACTGCAAGGAGATCCAACCAGTCCATCATAAAGGAAATCAATGCTGAATATTTGTTGGAGGGACTGATGCTGAAGCTGAAACTCCAATACTTTGGCCACCTTATGCGAAGAACTGACTTATTTGAAAAGACCCTGATGCTGGGAAAGATTGAAGGCAGGAAAAGAAGGGGACAACAGAGGATGAGATGGTTGGATGGCATCACCGACTCGATGGACATGGGTTTGCAAAGAAGTGGACACCACTGAGAGACTGAGCTGAACCGATATAAACCTTCCCCACTGACATAATGACCATTTGACATGAAACTCCATCTTCCAGTTACTGAGGTGAAATGCCTTGATATTTCCCTTTCCTTTACACCCTACCATTCATCTGTCAGAGAATCCTGCTAGTTCCACCTCCAAAACACTTCTAGAATCTGGCCACTTATTTCCACTGCTAACATACACGTCTGAGTTACCACCATCTCTTGCCTGGTTTGATACAACAGCATTTTAAAAGGTCTCTCGACTCCTTCCCCAACTTGGGTGTTTCTCAACACACCAATCAGACTGATCCATTTAAAACATAAGATAGTTGAATTTACTCTTCTGCTCAAAATTCTGCAATGACTGTTTCATTCTGTGCATAAGCCAAATCCTAATTGTGACTTGCAAGGACCTATCTCTGTGCTTGCTATCCAACACGGTGGCTGCCAGCCACCTGTGGCAATTAAGATGTAAAATGTGGCTAGTCCAAATTAAGATGAGCTGCAGGGGTGAAACATGCATCATATTGCAGAGTCTTAGTATATGAATTTGAAAATATCCCACTAATATTTTTATATCAGTTACATGTTAAAACAATACTATTCTGGATATATTACCTTAAATAAAATATATTATTAATATTAATTTCATATTTCTTTTTCTGTTTTTTTTTCCAAAGTGGCTACTGAAAATTTACAGTTACATACGTGATTTGCACTTTGTTTTGGACAAGTCCTGTTCTGTATATATTTTTGAACAACAAGCATGTTCCTACCTTAAGGTCTGTGTTCCAGCGACTGTGTGCCCTCTACCCAGAGACCATTTTCCTTTTGTCATTTTCAGTTTTTCACCTTCAGGATGAATCTTACCCTGACTATCCCATTTAAGACTGTCTCTACCTCCCCAATCTGCACATCCCATCTCATTTATCAGTTCTTATTTTCCTTTCCCCTGAGCTTACCACCTAACATAGTATTTACTTATTTATGATGTTTATTTTGTATTGTCTGTCTCAATCCAAAATATAAGCTTCAGGAGGGCAGGGATCTTTGTTTGGTTCCCTTCTGTATTCCATGTACCTAGATCAGTGCCCAGCCTAAAGTTATGGCTCCATAAGTGTTTATGGACTTGATTAAACCTAACTTTTAAATAAAATCATATTATATATATATATATATATTTATACACACAGAGAGAGAATTCACCAAATAACTGTTTTCAATGCACAATAAATCACAACCATCTCTCAGTGTCAATAAAGATAGATGAGTCCCAATCCTTTAAAATACCCCACAGTGTAACAATTTAACAATTCTCTTTGAATGTCATTTATTCACTTTTACAAACAATACAGTGTAAGTAATTCTGTGGGGTGCCTTCTATATGAGCAATGTGAAAGTGAAAGTGTTAGCTGCTCAGTCGTGCCCCACTCTTTGTGACCCCATGAACTTTAGCCCACCAGGCTCCTCTGTCGATGGAATTCTAGAGGCAAGAATACTGGAGTGGATTGCCGTTCCCTTCCCCAGGGGATCTTCCCAACCCAGGGATCGAACTCAAGTCTCCCACACTGCATGCAGATTCTTTACCATCTGAGCCACCAGAGAAGCCCAAGGCTGGGTCAAAAGCCACATATATTTTAAACTGTAAGGTGCTGTAAAATTGCTTGCCTAGAAACCTGTATCAATCCATGTTCCTACATACCATCGACTAATCTTCCACTCAAAATCACTTAAATTAGAATACCTATTCATTCTTCCACCCACAGACACCTAATATGCCATTTTAATTTCCACCTTCAAGCTGCTGCTTGAAGCATGATCACTTTTCACCACCTCCCCACAAACCCACCTCCAGATCCACACATTCCCAAGACCCCACCTTGTTCCCTTTTCATTCATCTCTTAATATATTACATCCTTCATTCAAGGTTGGGAAAATTCCTTCCTGTTCTGAGAAAAATAGTAATTCTCTTCTTCATCAATACACACTACCATTTTGGCACACAGACTCCAGAGTCAGATTACCTGGGTTCAAATTCCCACTCTATGGTGAAACACAGTGACCTTGTACTTGTTAATTCCTCTATGCCCCATTTTCCTCATTAAAAATAGCAATCAACAGTACTTTCTGCTGAATCTGAAATCATTATTAACTGAATTACCTGGGTTTGTCTATTTTCTGTATGTGCATCCTAAACACACTCATTTTTATTACAACACACTTGACATATTATCAATTTCACTCACAGATTTTTTTAAAAAGAGCTCAGATATTTGTAAATTCCTCAAGGAAAGGGATTATGCCTTATAATTAAATGCCTGACAACACCTAACACTGTTCATTGTACAGAGGAGGCAATTAATGCCTATCTGTTCATCAACTGATTTACACTGTCTTCATTTTTGAGTCTGGCCATAAGGACATATTAAGGAAACTGCCTTAAGGACATTTTTAGGTGGGAAAAACTGATGCATTATTCTACATGATCAAGTCCCTGAATAATCAGCAAGGCTTTTTTCTATGGAAATCTGGGGATTCTGAGGTTTTTACACAGCAGAAAAGCAACAAAATCAATAATCCTTCATTGCTGGGACACCTGTCCCATGCTCTTTGCACTGTAATTAGCCTTGCAATTGTGTGTCCATGCCCACACTCCACAGCACCTTGCCTAGTTCCTCACTGATTCAGGATGATCCCACTCTTACTGCAACTGGTAAGGATCTTGTGTGTTACCTGGGTCAACGGGCTTTCTGAACAAAACTACTTTTTAAAATTCCAGTTCCATTTCAAATATTCACTGAGACTTTGGGCTAAATCTTGATGCTTTGAAAAAAGCCATTCTGACAACTGCACTAACTCATTCAGCCACACACACCTCATTAGTCAATGAGAAACGTGCTACAGAAATCTCTATTCATGGTGCCATGTTCTCCCCTCACTATGTGCCTGTCATTCCAATTTATACTGAGTCAATGGAGAGGGGGAGAGACCTTTAAACATTTCTCTTTTACTCATCAGCTCCAATTGGAAGTTTTATAAAAAGCCTTCTCTGTGATTTTGGACTGAATGTGAAGCAATATACTGTAGTTAACATCATCAGGGTTGAGCTCACTCACAGTAATGTCACCACCTCTCCTTGGCAGCACTGCCACCAAAGTAGATTTTCAGGTGCTTGCCCTCTGAAATTACAACAGTTGAAAAAAGACTAGTCAGTGGCATGATCTCTACTACACACTCTGGGCAACCCTATATAAATGTGAAGAGCTTCCTTTAATACGGTAAAGATGTTTCTGGAGTATTAACTTCTCTAGCAAGTATGGGGACATGGAAGCTTATTAAGCAAACTATATATCATGCTCTATTTGCAAAGGTACTATCTGAGACACAAAAGCATCACACAGGCCTTGAAGTCCTGCTGCTTGTAACTGAAGCGGGAAGAAAGGATACACATGTTAGAAAAGAGAATCCTATAGAAAACCATCTCAATTAATTAAGTGCTGAAGAAATCAAAACAGCAATACATGCTGTGAGAGCCCAGAGGAAGAAGAGTCTGACTGAACTAAGTTCTTTGGACAAAGCATGAGAAAAGAAGGAAAAGTTCATTTTTCTAGACTTTGAGAACTGGTGGGGGGGAAAAATTAATAAGGCAAATGCCACAACCAGGCAGAAGCAGTGGGTCTACAGAAAAGAGAGGGTGAATGGCATTTGATTTTTGATGAGATATGAAGACGGTCAAAGATTTCAGAAGTGGATACGTAGAAAATTGATTGCCCAGTTGACCCAGATAAGGAAGGGGTGGGAATGGGGTTGGGAGGTACTTTGGAGGATCAGAAAGGTTTGTTGTGATACATACTCAACTGTAAGAGGATGCTCCATTTTTTCAATCTATTTGCAACTAAGGATACATTTTGTACTGATAAATGCCAATTTCTTCTTTCCTCCTGTCCTGAGGCAATTTTGTATCCCAAAGTGACCTTTAGCAATACCTGGTGACATTTAAGGTGGTCACAACTGGATGAAGCAATGTTACCAGCATCTAGTGTATAGAGACCAGGAATGCTATTCAATGTCCTACAATGCAAAGGATGCTGCTGATGCTGCTCAGTCACTTCAGTCGTGTCCGACTCTATGTGACCCCATAGACACAATGCAAAGGATAACTCCACACAAAAAGAATGATCTGGCCCAATATGTCAATAGTGCCAAGGCTGAGAAATCCTTCACCAGTCCAAGCTACCATGGTCTCTAGCTCACACTGCTGCAACTGATAACTTGTGAGTTGCCCTCCTTGTCCCACTCCAATCTGTTCTGTCCCACTCCCACTTGCCCTGAGTGATCTTTTAAAAGGTAAATCTAGCCATGTTTCTCCTTTCCTAAAAATTCTTTTTGGTTGGCCATTGCTCTTTGGATAAAGACTCAAGTTTCTGACATGATCTAAAAGTCTGTGTATGAACTGGATGCTGCCTTTATGTATAGCTTCATTTGTCACCACTATTTTTCTTACTCCATTTAGTGGCACCTCTTTTTTAGAAATGCCATGCTCTACCACCCCCACAGGGCCTTTACCCTGCTATTTCCTTCAGCCTTATATGCCTTCCCCTAATATACTCCTCCTACAAAACTTTGAAGTGAGCCATCCTACACATCCTCAGTAGCCATAACTAAACCCAGAGATCTAACTTCCTGTCACAAATTTTTATAGCAATCTTTACTTTTTCCTCCATAAAATTTGTCAAAATGTCTCTTAGTTTGAGTTTCTCTAGGATACACACTGAGACAATCTGAGTGCAAGTTGTTCATCTGGGACGTAGTTCCAGGATACACTGTTTGGGATGGCAAATGAGCCAGAGAAGGAAAGAAAGTCCATCCTATCAAATAAGTTACCACCATGGGCAACTAGAGCCAAATCCCTCTGGCAAGGTCTGAGTGAAAAATATTATATCTCAAGACTATTCCAAATGAGGGTAAGGTAGCTGGGGTATTTATCCACCATCACCATCCACCATTGCCTGAGGGCTGCTCCCAGTAGTAGGAATGCCTCGACACTTAGGGCTTCCACTGTACACAGGCCAACTATGCTCATTTCTAGAAAAAAACATCCTCAAACAGAGATATATAGGCATTCTTACTGAAGTATTTCCTTCACAAAGTGCTAAGAGCAAGTGCATGGGCATCAAGAGCATCTGCTATACTAAATATTTATGTACTTATCTATGAATGTCCATCTTTCCAATTGGACTTGACAAGATATGTCTGTTTTGCTAACCGATGTATACACAGAAGCTAGCACAATGCCTTGAAGATAATGTTTCAAAAATATCTGGAGATGAGAAAATTATTTTATGAAAGGAAGTCTTCCACTTGTATTATCAATCCTGGTTCAGAGTTGGGTACTTGATCCCCAAAATCATATGACACATTTGTAAACCTGGTGCATGGTTTAAAACACTTGACAAATCACATACTATGATGTTGTTGTTGATCAGTAGCTAAGTTATGTCTGACTCTTTGTGACCCCATGGACAATAGCATGCCAGGCTCTTCTGTCCCCCGCTGTCTCCTGGAGTTTGCTCAAATTCATGTCTACTGATAATATCAAACTGACAGAAAGCAACAAATGTGGGCAAGGATGTAGAAGAACTGAAAGTCTTGTGCATTGCTGGTGATAACGTAAAATGGTGCCGCCACTATAAAAAACAGTATGGCACTTTACAGGATCAAATACATGGAAAGTGTTCACTGTGGAATTTGGGCTTTTCAAGATCATTTTTTTGGCTATACAAAAAGTCACATGTCAACTCCTTCAGCATTTCATTCATTTCTCTATCAAAGTTCTATTAGTTACAGGTACTAGATCACTACTGCAGAGTTCTGACAAAACGTGGTCCACTGACAGTGGGAATAGAAAGCCACTCCAGTTTTCTTGCTGTAAGAAATCCATGGACAGTAAGAAAAGGCAAAAAGATATGACACCAGAAGATGAGCTCCCAGGTCAGGAGGTATCCAAGATGCTACTGGGGAAGAGCAGAGGGCAATTACTAATAGCTCCAGAAAGAATGAAGAGGATGGGCAGAGCAGAAACAACACTCAGTTGTGGATATGTCTGGTGGTGAAAGTAAAGTCCAATACCACAAAGAAAAATACTGCATAGGAACCTAGAATGTCATATCCATAAATCAAGGTAAATTGGACATGGTCAAGCAGGAGATGGAAGGAATGAACATCAACATTTTAAGAATCAGTGAATGAGCAAATTTAATTCAGATGATCACTGTATCTACTACTATGGACAAGAATCCCATAGAGGAAAAGGAGTAGCTCTCATAGTCAACCAAAGAGTCCAAAATGCAGTACTTGGGTGCAATCTCAAAAACAATAGAATGATCTCGGTTTGTTTCCACAGCAAACCATTCAACATCATAGCAATTCAACTCTATGTCAAAACCACTAATGCCAAAGGAGCTGAAGTTGAATGGTCTATGAAGATATACAAGAACTTCTAGAACCAACACCAGAAAAAAAAAAAAAAGATGTTCTTTTCATCTCGAGAGGACTAGAAAGCAAAAGTAGGAAGTCAAGCTATACCAGGAATAACAGGTAAGTTTGGCCTTGGAGTACAAAATGAAGCAGGTCAAAATCTAAGAGAATTTTTGTCAAGAGAACATACTGGTCATAGCAAACACCCTTGTCCAACAACATAAGAGACAACTCTACACATGGACATCATCAAATGGTCAATACTAAAATCCAATTGATTATATTCTTTGCAGCCAAAGATAAAGACAGCAAAAACAAGACCTGGAGCTGACTGTGGCTCTGATCATAAACTCCTTATAGAAAAATTCAGGATTAAATTGAAGAAAGTAGAGAAAACCACCAGGCCATTAAGGTATGACCTAAGTCAAATTCCTTGATTATACAGTGGAAGTGACAAATAGATTCAAGGGATTAGATCTGTAGACAGAGTGCCTGAAAAACTACAGATGGAGGTTTTTAACACTGTACAGGAGGCAGTGACCAAAACCATCCCAAAGAAAAAGAAATGCAAAAAGGCAGAACAGTTGTCTGAGGAGGCTTTAGAAATAGCTGAGGAAAGAAGAGAAGTAAAAGACAAGGAAGAAAGGGAAAGATATACCCAATTGAATGCAGAGGTCCAGAGAATAGCAAGGAGAGATGAGAAGGCCTTCTTAAATGAACACTGCAAAAAAATAAAAAAATAAAACAGGAAAACAATAGAATGGAAAAGACTAGAGATCTCTTCAAAAAATTTGAGATGTCAAGGGAACACTTCTCATAAGGATGAGCATGATAAAGGACAGAAAAGGTAACAGACCTAACAGAAGCAGAAGAGATTAAGAAGCAGTGGCAAGAATATACAGAAGAGCTATACAAAAAAGGTCTTAATGTCTCAAGATAACCATGATGGTATGGTCACTTGCCTAGAGCCAGACATCCTGGAGTGTGAAGTCAAGTAAACCTTAGGAAGCACTATTATGAACAAAGGTAGTGGAGGCAATGGAATTCCAGCTGAGCTATTTCAAATCATAAAACATGATGCTGTTAAAGTGTTGTACTCAGTATGTCAGCAAATTTGAAAAACTCAGCCGGGGCCACAAATCTGGAAAAGGTTAGTTTCTATTTCAATCCCAAAGAAGCCCAGTGCCAAAGAATGTTTCAACTACTGTACAACTGAACTTATTTTACATGCTACAAAGGTTATGCTCAAAATTCTCCAAGCTAGGCTTGAGCAGCACATGAACCAAGAACTTCCAGATATACAAGCTGGGTTTAGAAAAGGCAGAGGAACCAGAGATCAAATTGCCAGCATTTGTTGGATCATACAGAAAGCAAGGCAATTCAGAAAAACATCTACTTTGCTTCACTGACTTCACGAAAGCCTTTGACTCTGTGGAGCACAACAAACTGTGGAAAATTCTTAAAGAGATGGGTTTACCAGACCACTTTACCTGTCTCTACCTTATATCAGAAACCTGTATGTGGGTCAAAAAGCAACAGTTAGAACTGGATATGGACTGTTTCAAAATTGGGAAAGGAGTAGACGAGGTTGTATATTGTCACCCTGCTTATTTAACTTATATGCAGAGTACATCATGTGAAAAGCCAGGCTGAATGAATCACTAACTGGGATCAAGATTGCTGGGAGAAATATCAGTAACCTCACATATGCAGATGATACCCCTCTAATGGCAGAAAGTGAAGAGGAACTAAAGTGCCTCTTGATGAAGGTGAAGGAGCTGAGTGAAAAAGCTGGCTCAAAACTTGACATCAAATATTAAGATCATGGCATCCAATCCCATCACTTCATGACAAACAGAAGGGAAAAAAGTGGAAGCAATGACCGATTTTATTTTCTTGGGCTCCAAAATTACTGCAGATGGTGATTGCAGCCATGAAATTAAAAGACACTTGCTCCCTGTAAGGAAAGCAACGGCAAACCTAGACAGCGTGTTAAGAAGCAGAGACATAACTTTGCCAGCAAAGGTCTGTATAGTCAAAGCTATGGATCCAGTACTCAACTACAGATGTGAAAACTGGACCGTAAAGAAAGCTGAACACTAAAGAATTGATGCTTTTGAATTGTGGTGCTGAAGATTTTGGAGAATCCTTTAGACTGCAAGGAAATCAAACCAGTCCATCCTAAAGGAAATCAACTCTGAATATTAATTGGAAGGATTGATGCTGAAGCTGAAGGTACAATACTTTGGCCACCTGATGTGAAGAGTTGACTCATTGGAAAAGACCTTGATCTTGGGAAAGATTGAAGGCAAAAGGAGAAAGGGGTGGCAGAAGATGCAGTGGTTGGCTGGCATCACCAACTCAATGGACCTGAATTTGAGCAAACTCTGGGAGACAGGGAAGCCAGGGATGCTGTAGTCCATGGGGTTGCAAGTCCGTGGACAAGACTTAATGAATGAACAACAAACACATTTTCAACATCAAGTTAAAAGCATTTTGACTTTTTACTTTTCATTAACAGTTACTTAGTAAGGCAACACTGCTCTAAAAACTACAGGATGAGATAACCTCATTTGAAATAAGTTTCTTTTGTTAACGCTACCATGGAAATGATTACTTGAAAAGGCCAGTGGTTTCTTGATATGTTAGACTTTCTTCCTTTTGAAAACCTGTCAGTTGTATTGAAAGTTTTTCTGAAGCTTAGAGTACCAATTAAAGTTCTTCCAGTCTGTGCAATTGTGCCATGATATTCTTGAAAATTACCTTTGGAATAAACATTTGAAATATTTTTCAATTGTTTAATTTTTCACATTTTCTACTTTATGTACAATTTATGAATACGCTATTTACTTAAAAAGAGTTATTAACTAAATATTTGAAGTTCCAACTGTCTCTGAGTTGCAGCATTTTAGAGCATTAAAAACGAAACATAACAAAAAAATGGAGAGATGGTGGAGTCCACACCACTGTTACAAAGGATTCTAAAGTCCAACATTTTACATATCTTAACAAGTATCACAAAGCAACTTGCTATATTAAATGCAAATCTAGCAGCATAGTCTCCAAACTCTCAATCCAAGGCTTAATTACATAGCATCATTTTATTGTCAGATATCAGGGTCTCATTAAGCTCCCCTCAAAAGCCCTATTGTATGAAGTGTTTTATGTTTAATACATGTTGTGAATTGTACCTTCATTTTTTTCATTGAAATATTAGACTGTGTTCTTTAATTATCTTCCCTTTCAACCCTGTTTAAATTCCCCAACCGCATTTTCTGCTCTACAACTGTTCTGTAGGAAAGTAATCCAATTAGACCACAAGAATTTTACCCATGATTCTGATCCTGAAAGATGCAACTAAAGTCATAGGATGGAAGGAGAGGAAGTAGTTGGGCACTGAGTCTCTTCCCATATGGTTTGTAGACAGGATGATCAAGTATCATAATTTCCAACTCCTGCATGAATTCAAGGATTTATCTCTTTAGGTACATACATGTTTTATTTTCAAAGTGAGAATGAGAAAATCAAACAAAATACAATTAATTTATATAGCAGTTTTATTCTGAGGTCAAGACATTTAACATACGTTGCTTCATGGATCTTCCAAAGCAGCCATGGAGCATACTTGTAATTGATCATATTTTACAAATATTAAAATTAATCCCTCACCAGTACCATGGCAGTAAAAGAACTGCCTCTTGTGACATATCAAAGCAACAGTGATGCCTTCCTTACACATGGATTTCACATTCATATTTCAATCATTCTAATAGCAAATAACAATTTAGCAAACAGAGTCATCTGAATAGCTAGTCTAATCATTGGAAAGAAGATCTAAATTGAGCAAAAGCAATTCACGTTTAAACTAATCATACTCAGTTTAATGCATAGTTTAGGAGCCAGACTGGAGTTCAAATGCCCAAATTTGTAACCCTGGTTATGTTACTTAATACCTTTGGGATTCAGTTTCCTTGTCTGTAAAAAAAGTATAATGGTAAGTCTTAATTCATAAGAATGGTGTAAGGATGAAAGAAATAATATAGGCAAAGTGACTGGCAAATATAATGATAATTATCATTATTATATTACTTTAAGAGTAAGTAGATAGGCTTCCCAAGTGGCTCAGTGGTAAAGAATCCACCTGCCAGTGCAGGAGCCACAGGAGACGTGGGTTCAATCCCTGGGTCAGGAAGATCCCCCGGAGGAGGGCATGGCAACTCACTCTAGTATTCTTGCCTGGAGAATCCCAAGGACAGGAGCCTGGAGGGCCATGGTCTATAGGATCACAAAGAGTCGGACACGACTGAAGTGACAGTATGCATGCAGTACAGGTTGGATATAAGCTTTAATTCCCTCTATGTAAATTATGTAGTTCCTTTTTCCCTATCTCAATTTATAGAACTTTATACTCTTATTAGGTAGCAAACGGTATCCCCATAGAGTCAAATAGTATTTCTTAAAGTCTTCCCATATTTATTTTATAATTAATTTCTTCTACCTATCCAATATAATTGAGGAAGATGTTCTCAAATAACTTTTATAATAGTTGGGTTTCATAATCAATTTGCTATTGTTAATTGCCTTTTCATTCATACAACTGAAAAACCAGGTCTCTGTGGGGGTATTCAGCCTTCCATGTCAGTTTTCTTATGATCTAAGAAAGCAGAGTGTCCACTGGCACATCTGTTTTATACTCCTCAACTGAGTGACAAAGGGTGACTGAAGTAAAGGTTTGATGACTGTGACATAGTTTTAACAATCTATTTTTAACTATTTTTTCTTAAAATCAATTTAAGGTTCTGACTCCCAGTCCAGCAATGAAGGTCTTTTGTTGCCTTCTAAGTGTTCATCTGTCACTCTGTTCACTATTTACATATGGCTCATCGACAACTGATGGCAACTTTACCCATCATTGCATATGGTCCATTAACAGTTGACAGCTGTCAGTAAGACAAGACTACTCAAGCCCTTCTCTAACCAGGAGGGTTTGACAAACAGAAGAGAGAGAGTCTGAACTAGCCACCTGCTGAGGCCATCTTAATCTGGCACTAATTACTTTGCTGGCCGGAGTCCTCCTTTGCTACAGGAGAGAAGATACAGTTCAAAGAAAATGTTTGGCTGAAATGCCTGCCTGAGTCAATCCAGTTATGCTTTTAAGAAATATCACCCACACCCATATGTGTCAGTTTATCCATTTCACAATATTTTTTTGCCACTGTGTAGATATGCTCTTATTGTGTTAACAATTTGGGGTGGGGGAACTCTTATTTTGGAGACAGAAAACCTAAAAGTCAAATTTAAAATGGTAGCAGAGACAGCAACTGAACACCTACTTTGTATGTAGAAATCTGCTGGGTGTTGAAGGTATGTTTTATACAGCCAGAGAAACAAAAGGCACAGTCTTTTGAAAGATTAAATAGAATACAGGGAAAGCTACCAAGTTAGGTTTTAGTTGGCTGTGATGCACTTTCTAATACAACCCAAGTAGGAACCCATTCTCTAGCTCAAGGAATTACTTGATCTATCACTTGACCTTACTATCAGTTGCCTGTTCATTTATGAATATTAATGGAATAAGATGGGAAAATGACTCAGTGTGTTATACTAAAGTGACATCAGACAACAAAAACAGAAATAAAACAAAGAATTTGGGCAAGGCTTTAAAACTGGGAAAGTCACTGAATAAAAAATGTTGAGGACAGAATATCTATTCTGAGAGTCCCATAAACTACAATTTATGTCCTTGAACTTATTTCTGTGTGGTAGGCTATGGCTCTGCATGACAGAAAAGCCCTTCCTTTATCTACTTAGTTCAGTTTGTTTTCTTATTCAAACATACAAGATTTTCACAAACTGTCATGTATACAAACATGAACTTATCTTTGTGTGGTGTTTTAACAGTCTTGCCTGACAAAGTTCTTTCTTTATATCAATGACAATCTCTGTTTCAAATATACGTCTATGCCAGACATGCATGACTATAAAGGACTATGCACTTAATTTCTGACATTGTTTTCCAAATGGTAAATAATTTTTCATACTTTTCAGTTCAGTTCAGTCACTCAGTTGTGTCCAACTCTTTGCGACCCCATGGACTGCAGCACGACATCATACTTTTAATAATGCAAAAAAGCATTAAAGTGAATCATTCTGATCATACTATTTTTATTAAAGTTTATTTTTCAATTAAAATTATTTAAGTGATCTGATCTCAAATAATCTAGCAAATTACCACTGTTTGTATGGATGTGAGAGTTGGACTGTGAAGAAAGCTGATCACAGAAGAATTGATGCTTTTGAACTTTGGTGCTGGAGAAAACTCTTGAGAGTCCCTTGGACTGCAAGGAGATCCAACCAGTCCATTCTAAAGGAGATCAGTCCTGGGTGTTCATTGGAAGGACTGATACTAAAGCTGAAACAGCAATACTTTGGCCACCTCATGCGAAGAGTTGACTCACTGGAAAAGACTCTGATGCTGGGAAAGGTTGGGGGCGGGAGGAGACTGGGACGACAGAGAATGAGATGGCTGGATGGCATCACCGACTCTATGGACATGAATTTGAATGAACTCCGGGAGTTGGTAATGGACAGGGAGGCCTGGCGTGCTGTGTTTCATGGGGTCGCAAAGAGTCGGACACGACTGAGCGACTGAACTGAACTGAGTGAAGTCTTTTTTGGATTCCTTCCCATATAGCTCACCACAGAGCATTGAGTAGAGTTCCCTGTGCTACACAGTCTACTCTCATTAATTATCTATTTGATACACAGTAATATATAAATATGGGCTTCCCTGGTAGCATATATATATGTCAATCCCAAGCTCCCAATTCATCCCTCCACCCCTTCGCTGCATGGTATCCATACATTTGTTCTCTAGATCTGTGTCTATTTCAGCTTTGTAAATATTATCACCTATACCAATTTTTTTTCAGGTTCAACATATATACATTAATATATAATATTTGTTTTTCTCTTTCTGACTTAATTCATTCTGCATGACAATCTCTAGGTCAATCAATGTCTCTACAAATGACCCAGTTTCATTCCTTCTTCTGGCTGAGTAATATTACACTATATATATGTACCACATTTTTTTTGTCCATTCCTGTTGATGGACATTTAAGTTGTTTCCATGTTCTGGCTATTGTAAATAATGCTGCAATGAACATTGGGGTTGCATGTTTCCTTTTGAATTATGGATTATGGTTTTCTCTGGCTATATATCCAGTAGTGGGATAGCTGGGTCATAAAGTAGTTCTATTTTTTTTAATGAATCTTCGTATTGTTCTTCATAATGGCTGTATCAATTTATATTCCCACCAACAGTGCAAGAGGGCTCCATTTTTTCTACATCCTATCCAGCATTTATTGTCTGTAGATTTTGTGATGATGGCCATTCTGACTGATGTGAGGTGACATCTCACTGTAGTTTTGATTTGCATTTCTCTAACACTTAGTGATGCTGAGCATCTTTTCATGTGTCTCTTGTCCATCAATATGTCTTCTTTGGAGAAATGTCTGTTTAGGTTTTCCACCCATTTTTTGATTGGGTTGTTTGCTTTTTTGATATTGAGATGCATGAACTGTTTGCATATTTTGGAGATTAATCCTTCATCAGTTGCTTCATTGGCAAATATTTTCTCACATTCTGAAGGTTATCTTTTCATCTTACTTACAATTTCTTCTGCTATGCAAAAGATTTTAAGTTTAATAAAGTCCCATTTGTTTATTTCTGTGTTTATTCTAATTACTCTAAGAGGTAGGTCAAAAAAAAGGTCCTGCTATGATTTATGTCAAAGACTGTTCTACCTATGTTTTCCTCTGAAAGTTTTATGGTATCTGGCCTTACATTTAGGTCTTTAATCCACTTTGAGTTTATTTTTGTGCATGGTGTTAGAGAGTTTTCTAATCTCATTCTTTTACACATAGCTCTCCAGTTTTCCCAGCACCACTTACTGAAGATACTGACTTTGCTCCATTGTATATTCTGGCTTTCTTTGTCATAGATTAGGTGACCATAAGTGTATGAGTTTATTTCTGGACTTTCAATCCTGTTCCATTGATCTATATGTCTGCTTTTTGTGCTGGTGCCATACTGTCTTGATTACTGTAGCTTTGTAGTATAGTCTGAAATCAGGGAGCCTGATTCCTCCAGCTGCACTTTATTTTCCTCATCATGACTGCTTTTCAAGGAAATTACTATTAAATCAAGAATGGCAACTATAATACTTAACCTACACATATTGTATATATTGTGAATAAATCCTGAATAGCTCTTGGGGGTCAAGGTGAGAGCTAAGGGGAGGTGAACTCTTAATTGTTTACTTGCACACTGTAAAACATCATGGTGTCCACTTTCTTAAGCAGTCTGATATGTTTTCAGCTCTGTGATTCACCTTTTCCATTGAAATTAGTTTTTTTTTAACTTCCTGTTCCATCTCAAAATTCAGGGAAGAAAGATGTTGGTAAGAAAATGAGAGCAGGGATGCCAGTTACAGCAAGAAAATCATAAGTCAGAGCCTTCAATTAGTGAGATAAGGATATTATGACAACATAGAGGGTGGCCACTAGCTCTCCTTCACATTTATTCCAGATTGGCTAAATTCAGTCAACCTAATTATTCCTTTTCATTCATTCATATTCATATTCAATCTCTTTCTCCCCTCCCACCTCTATAACTATGGGCTTTGTATGTTCTGACAGAAAATACCTTGAAATAGCAGGATAGTACTGGAAATTGGACAACTTGCTATTCTCTGAGGACTTTCTGCTTTCTAGTTTGAGGATGAGCAAGGCTTTGGGCATCACTGGGTTTAACTTCCTTATTTTATATCAGAGGAAACCAAACTTTTTTTTTTAATTTATTTTAGTTGGAGGCTAATTACTTTACAATATTGTAATGTTTTTTTGCCATACATTGATATGAATCAGCCAGGGGTTTACATGTGTTCCCTATCCTGAACCCCCCTCCCACCTCCCTCTCCATCCCATCCCTCTGGGTCATCCCAGTGCACCAGCCCCGAGCATCCTGTATCATGCATTGAACCTGGACTGGCAATCTGTTTCATATATGATAATATACATGTTTCAATGTTATTCTTTCAGATCATCCCACTCTCGCCTTCTCCCACAGCGTCCAAAACACTGTTCTATACATCTGTGTCTCTTTTGCTGTCTCGCATATAGGGTTATTGCTATCATCTTTCTAAATTCCATATATGTGTTAGTATACTGTATTGGTGTTTTTCTTTCTGGCTTACTTCATTCTGTATAATAGGCTCCAGTTTCATCCACCTCATTAGAACTGATTCAAATGAATTCTTTTCAATGGCTGAGTAACATTCCATTGTGTATGTGTACCACAGTTTTCTTATCCATTCATCTGCTGATGGACATCTAGGTTGCTTCCATGTCCTGGCTATTATAAACAGTGCTGTGATGAACATTGGGGTTCACATGTCTCTTTCAATTCTGATAAAAGGAAACCAAACTTTAACACCATTGAGTGACAGAACTACTTCACACTATTAGTGACAGGACGATCAGCAGACCTTAGGCTTTTGTGGGTTTTGGACCCATTGCCATCACCACAGTTGAATGCTTCATCTCTAGTAAGCAGTGACCAAGCCAAAATGTTGCTCCCCCAAAACACACACACTCCTTTCAGAATGCCAGGAAAACAAAAGGTACTTAATATCTATTGAATGTATGACAACTTGATCAAATATTTATGTGGAAATTTTCTGTTATCTAGAAAAGAGAGATCACTTTTAGGAAATATTCTCAGTTTAATTCAGTGGGGAAATGAACTTTTTAAAAAGATTTATTTATTTATTTCAACTGGAGGCTAATTACTTTTAAATCCATTTATCACAACTACAGGCTTCCCTGATAGTTCAGCCGGTAAAGAATCTGCATGTAACGCAGGAGACCCCAGTTTGATTCCTGGGTCAAGAAGATCTGATGAAGAAGACATAGGCTACCCACTTCAGTATTCTTGTGCTTCCTTTGTGGCTCAGCTGGTAAAGAATCCGCCTGCAATGTGGGAGACCTGGGTTCAGTCCCTGGGTTGGGAAGATCCCCTGGAGAAGGGAAAGCCCACCCACCCCAGTATTCTGGCCTGGAGAATTCCATGGACCGTATAGTCCACAGGGTTGCAAAGAGTCAGACACGACTGAGCAACCTTCACTTCACTTCATCACAACTACCCTTCCACTTGCAAAAAAAAAAAAAAAAGTTTAAAAAGTACCTCCACTTTGTGTTATTTTTTAAAGATTTATTTGTTTATTTAGGACTGCCCCCAGTCTTCATTGCAGCTCACAGGATCTTTCTTTGCAGTAAATGGACTCTTCTCTGAGGTGTGTGGGCTTCTCTCTAGTTGTGCTGTGCAAGCTCCAGAGTGCACAGGCTCCATAGTTTGCATCATGCAGGCTTGGTAGTCATGGCATATAGGTTCCACAACTAGGGATTGAACCAGCATCCCCTGCACTGGAAGGCAGATTCTTAACCACTGGTCCACCAGGGAAGTCCCCAAAAGTACCTCCACTTTAAAAAATGTTTTTTTAAGATCAAAGTCTATCAGAGACTTAAAATATAAAAGATTACAGATTTTATAAGATGTCTAGAAGACAAGATATAAAATCTAAAGGACAAGAAAGACTTTCTTGAAAGAGAATATAGAGCTAGAAAACAGAAACATCTATTATACAAAACCTTTTAAATATTATGAGAAAAGACCTAACAAACAAATTCAAAGCAAATGAGAGATTTGAAAAAGCATTTTGAATGCAAAAGACATATAAAGGTTAATATCTACAATATATACAGTATACTTACAAACTGACAAGAGAACAACCAACCTAACAGGAAAAAAAACATGGAAAGAGCTATGAAGGGGCTAATTTACAGAAGAGAAAATCTAAAAGGCCAACAAACATATCAAGTTAAAAAGCACAAGTCATCAGGCAAATTCCAGGTAACTGTGACTCAGCACTCTACAACTATCTTACTAGCATAAATTTAAACCAGTCTCTCACACCTCTTGCTTATGGAAATGTAAGAAAATGTTCACACATACGTACTGGTAGAAACAGAAAACAAATATACCTTCTTGTTTCATAGCAACTGTCAACATCTATTTAAAATATGTAAATACATATCCTTTAACCAATCATTCCTACACTTTGGAATCTATTCCACTGATACAGTATTTAAGAACAAATATTCAAGGATGTTTACAGCAGCACATTTGCAGTGCCAAAGCCTAGAAGCAATCTGCCTATGGCAAATAGGATAAGGCCGAAATAAATGGGGCCACTTCACCATGAAATACTATATGTGTACCTTTTAGGAAGATAAAAACATTAGTGTTATGTCTGTTGACTTAGGTTCCCATTACTTATTAATGAGTGAGAAAAGCAAAAAGCAGAGAAGCCAATGTTGTATAACCCAATTTTTCTAAAATGCGTTAAAAACTCTCTATTTATATGATGTGGTTTCTAAATAGCAATATAAGAACACAAAAGAAACAAGGGAGGGGTACACACTTACTTTTTAGTATGTTTTGATTTTGTTGGGGGGTGGCTGCAAGGGGTATCTGACTTGAATCAAGGAACGGAGACAGAGAAGTCCAGCAGGAAACAAGGAGGAGGAAAGGAAGCATTACAATTAACTTATGCATTTATGTAAATTTAGCTATTGAAAACTCTTGAAGAGTCCCTTGGACTGCAAGGAGATCCAACCAGTCCATTCTAAAGGAGATCAGTCCTGGGTGTTCATTGGACGGACTAATGCTAAAGCTGAAGCTCCAATACTTTGGCCACCTCATGCAAAGAGTTGACTCACTGGAAAAGACTCTGATGCTGGGAGGGATTGGGGGCAGGAGGAGAAGGGGACAACGGTGAATGAGATGGCTGGAGAGCATCACCGACTCGATGGACATGAGTGTGAGAGAACTCCGGGAGTAGGTGATGGACAGGGAGGCCTGGCGTGCTGCGATTCATGGGGTTGCAAAGAGTTGGACACAACTGAGCGACTGAACTGAACTTAACTGATAAATTAAAATATTTAAATTAAGTTACAAAATACTTTCTGGGGGAAATTATCATTTTTTGACATAGCTTCTATTTAAAGCATTTTGTTGATTGTTAAACTCTTTAGACTACTTAATCAAATTATAGTTTATTTGTAAAGCTACCATTTATCGAGGGCCAGAGAACGTATTAATTATTCTACATCTATCTTGCTAGGTTCTTTTTAACAGTTTAATTTTAGTATCAATAAATTCACATAAGTTATACTTCACGTCATGGCTGGGGCAATATCCAATTTACATATGTAAACTTTATGAATACAGAATCCATTTTGTTCACTGTTGAATCCCCAGAGCCTTCCATCATTGCTGGCATATAGCAGACAGCAAAAGCTGCTGAATTGGTAGAATGAATGACTATTCATGATTATTCTTATGTATCTTTAGAAATCAGAGTTCTGAAGATGATTAAGTTACATAAGATTTAGTTCAAACTTTCATCATCCTATTTTTTATATTCCCAAACCAAAAATGACCCTAAAAACAGAAAACAAAAATCTAAAAAATTCTAAAAGCTTCAAGTTTCTACCTTAGAGGAAAAAGATAACATGCTGAAAGTCTGATTTAATAACCGATCCATGTGGTAGGGCTTCCCTGTAGCTCAGTTGGTAAAGAATCTGCCTGCAGTGCAGGAGACCCAGGCTCAATTCCTGGGCCAGGAAGATCCCCTGGAGAAGGAAATGACAACCCACTCCAGTATTCTTGCCTGGAGAATCCCATGGATGGAGGAGCCTGGCAGGCTATAGTCCATGGGGTCTCAAGAGTCAGACACGACCTAGTGACTAAACCACCACCACCACGTGATAGAATTTAGTGTGTTACCACATCAAGGACTAAAATATGAGTGGGACAGCCAGACTGCCAAGATTCAAATTCTTGCCCCATCACTCAACAACTGTGTGACCTTGGGGAAGTAACAGCCTCTCTGTGCCTCTTCTCTAAAATGCTGTGAGTCTTAAATGATGCATGAAATAAAGAATTCCTAGCATAAGGTCTAACACATTGTGAAAGCTTAAATATTAAAGTAAGCTTATTTTTTTTTTATTTTTATTTTTTTATTTCTAAAAAAAAAAAAATAAAGTAAGCTTAAAGTATTTTCTAATACTGTTAATAATGAAGTGAAAAGTAAAAATAATCATAGATTCCTTTTCATCTGTTTGCCAAATGCCAACAGCTTTTGTGCTCTGAATTGGAACACTGAATCAGGGTCTACATGGAATATTTGTTACTCGATACAGCCACCTCACAAAGGCCAAGTCTGATCAAACCTCCTGAGGCTTAGGGAGTCATGATCAAAACTCCTGAGGCTTAGGGAGTCATGATCAAAACTCCTGAGGCTTAGGGAGAAAGGACAAAGACCAATGAAAGCATATACAGAAGGACTGAAACAAAGCAGCTGTTCAGCAACAGCCTACATGAGAAGGCAGGAAAGTGAGGTACAGCTAGGGAGTGTGTTCTCTGGTTTTCTGGGTCGTTGTTCAGTCACTCAATCAAGTCCAACTCTTTGTGACCCCATGGACTGCAGCACGGCAGGCTTCCCTGTCCTTCACTATTTCCTGCAGTTTGCTCATCCTCATTGAGGTCAACAGGAGTCAAAGATGGCAAAGAATGGAGCTGAGAAAGATGCTTCCAGAAGAAAAGCTAGAAACATGCCACACACAAGAATCTCTGCAGGAAGGCAAGGGTGCACATTCCACAAGTGTAACTGAGCAGGTATTCAACCAGAGGTGGGGATTTCCTAGGTTAGATGAACTGACCTATAAGTCCTAACAAATTCTTTTTGGAAATACATTTCCTTGGCAGGTAGACACAATTACTTAGCCAGCAATCCTTGTCTTGCATAATTGAATATTGATTGAAAAGATGCAGTTATTGCCTTCTAAGTAAAGTAGGTGGGTGCCGTAGGTGGGCAAGGACTCAATAGTCGGATCACAGAGCAAGGCTTCGTGCTAACAAATGAAGGGTCTGAGCATCTCGATGTTGTGAACACCGGCCCAGCTTGTTCCTTTTATAAGTCGTCATTGTTATTCCAGACACTTGACCGTCCTAAAAATCCTATCAAATTCACTTGAACTCAATTCAGTAAAAGAAAATTAAAAAGATTCATCCAATTTGATACTTGAAATACCTGCAAATGGGCAAAATGCGTTTTATTGCCATTTGAAACCAGAACTTCTTCAAAAGGCTAGGTACACTTTGGGTCTTGAGAAAACATTTGCTGGAGTTAATTGCTACATGAAATAGAGTCATTTTATGACAAAAGTATAATGAGATCATCAAGACTATTTCTAAAAATCAACAATTTAACCCTGGCAATTTGGATGGACAGCACATCTGTTGATGGCTTAAAGAAAACACATCATTAAAGGCATATATATATATATACATATATATATACACATATTTTTTTTTAAATAAAGAGAAAAGGACCGTCCTGTTGATTTCCTGTTGGATGACAAAACCTAGCTTTGGCAAGACTGCCTTGCGAAGGGTTGTTTACCACTTGGAAAAGGGGTTCCTATTAGGCATGTACTGAATATGTTGCAATGTCACAGAAAAGTGTCAGCTGTATAGCTGCCAAAAATGACATCAATTCTCACCCCCACAAAGGCAGACATTGTTAGGGGTACCATTAACAAGGCACACACTTTTGCTTTCCTCTACATTTCCTCTGTGGAGTAAGAGATCAAGGCGTTCCAGTGGAATTATCTTTCCAGAGACGAAAAAACACTTAAAAAAAAATTTGACCCACAAAGGTTTTAAACAATACAAAGGCTGGTGAAAAAATAAAAAAAGACAGTAATGGATACAACTACAAACTTTTCACAGAAGAACATATAGACAGAAATAGAAATATAGGCAGACACATGTGTGTGTATACCCATGCATATACACTGTTCTCACAACATATTTACCAAATGAACCATATTTTAATCCTCTAAAACTGTATACTGAGTTCATTATCCCCTTTTCACAGTTTTCTATCTGATTTAAATGTCACATGTGAACCATGGACACTCAGTAAAGGTTTTCCAATCCTCTATGCTGCTTAACAGTCATTAATAAAATCTAGAATTACTTAATTATCTTTGAACAAAGGCCAAAATGACTATAATTTTTGAGTAGCTTCTGTACGCCAGGTTCTTCCATTAGATACGTAATTACTGCAATGTAATGCCAACAAGTTAGTTATGACTGTTCTCTTATGTTACCAAGGAGAAAACTGAGTTCAGAGAGATCAACGGAGTAGACCAGGATCACAAAAAAAGAAAGGGGACAAGTTGGTACTCAGAAACATCTGATTTCAAAACATGCACTGCCAGTTACAAAAGCTGCCCATCACCACTCACATCCTATCGGAATAATTTCTACACTAATGACAAAAAATTACTGAGGAGACATTAATGATTATATTCCAGAAATTAACTGCTAAATGAGTATGTGACCTGCAATTCCCCAATAATAGATACCTGATGCAAGAGGCTGGAAGAATAGGAGGGAAAGGAAGGAAAAGAGCAGGGAGGGAGAGGGAGGGAGGGAAAAGGAGATTTAGTGTTTTCACTCACTAATTCATCAAATATTTACTGAGTGCTAATTAAGTCCCAGACGCTGATAGGAGCTGGATACAAAGTTTAGGAAAATAATTCATTATTTCTCACCTCACAGAGTTTCTAGGCAAGTGTGGGAGCTTTTCACTAACCAAACAATCACTCAACAAAATATAAAATCACAACTCTGTTAATCCTGCCTGGCAGCGGTACATGGCACTATTCAAAGTGTGTTACAAGGGGATATGACACAGTCAAGGAAGGCCTGCCTGAGGACATAATAACAAAGGAAAAAACTTAATAATCATTAAGATGGAGGAGAGGGAACATGTTCAGACAATGATAACTGTGTGTTCAAAAGCCCAAGGCTGTGCTGAGGGTGGAATACTCATAAGTAAAAAGGACTTAGAGCAGCTGGTGAGGCTGGAGTGCAGAGGGTGTGATGGAGTATGGAGGGAGACAAAGCTGGAAAGGTGGTTGGAGTTAAGGAGTTCTGGATTTTCCTAGGAGTACATGGAAGCCACTGAAAGTCATTGAACATTTGAAGGTGTTGAAAATGACTGGAGGACAGGGAAGCCAGGCGTGATGTAGTCCATGAGGTCACAAAGAGTCGGACATGACTTAGCAACAGAACAACAATAGCAACAAAAATGACTGACTTTGTTTTATTACTTATTTTTTGTCTGTACTAGGTCTTCACTATGGTTCACGTGATTCTCTTGCTGCAGAGCAGGGGCTCTAGAGATGCTGCCCCAAGGCATGTGGAATCTTAGTTCCCCAACCAGGGATCAAACTAGTATCCCCTGCATTGCAAGGCAGATTCTTAACCACTGGACCACAAGGCAAGTCCTGCCAAAGGACTGACTTTGTCAGACTATGACAGTGACAGCAAGTTCAGTTCAGTTCAGTCACTTAGTCATCTCCGACTCATTGCGACCCCATAAACCGCAGCACACCAGGCCTCCCTGTCCATCACCAACTCCCGGAGTCCACCCAAACCCATGTCCACTGTGTCGGTGATGCCATCCAACCCTCTCATCCTCTGTCGTCCCCTTCTCCTCCTGCCCTCAATCTTTCCCAACATCAGGATCTTTTCAAATGAGTCACCTCTTAGCATCAGGTGGCCAAAGTACTGGAGTTTCAGCTTCAACATCAGTCCTTCCAATGAACACCCAGGATCGATCTCCTTTAGGATGGACTGGTTGGATCTCCTTGCAGTCCAAGGGACTCTCAAGACTCTTCTCCAAAACCAGAGTTCAAAAGCATCAATTGTTCTGCACTCTGCTTTCTTTATGGTCCAACTCTCACATCCATACATGACCACTGGAAAAACCATAGCCTTGACTAGACAGAACTTTGTTGGCAAAGTAATGTCTCTGCTTTTTAATATTCTGTCTAGGTTGGTCATAACTTTCCTTCCAAGGAGTAAGCGTCTTCTAATTTCATGGCTGCAATCACCATCCACAGTGATTTTGGAGCCCAGAAAAATAAAGTCAGCCACTGTTTCCCCATCTATTTGCCATGAAGTGATGGGACTGGATGCCATGATCTTAGTTTTCTGAATGTTGAACTTTAAGCCAACTTTCTCACTCTCCTCTTTCACCTTTATCAAGAGGCTCTTTAGTTCTTCTTCACTTTCTGCCATAAGGGTGGTGTCATCTGCATATCTGAGGTTATTGATATTTCTCCTGGCAATCTTGATTCCAGCTTGTGCTTCTTCCAGCCCAGCGTTCTTCATGATGTACTCTGCATATAAGTTAAATAAGCAGGGTGACAATATACAGCCTTGACGTACTGCTTTCCCGATTTGGAACCAGTCTGTTGTTCCATGTTCAGTTCTAACTGTTGCTTCCTGACCTGTGACAGCAAGATGAGGATGCTATTGCAATCATCCAGTTGAGGCCAAGAGTTTGGATGAGGGTGATAGCAGTGGAAATTTAGAGAAACAAAGAGAATGAAGAGATGTAGGACACTGTAGCTATGGTTATGCTTATGGGCTGTGGCTACAGTTACCACTATGGTTACAGTTATGGTTATCATATGGTCATGCAGGCTGAAGGGGAGAAAGGTTTAAAGAGTGACTCAGGTTTCTTGCTTGACTAACAAAACATATGGTGCTGTTATTCACTGAAAGAGGGGACAGAAGAGGATGAAGTCTGCTGGGACTTGATCATGTGTTGTAACCTTGACGTGTTGAGTCTACAGAGTCCCTTTGAAACATTCGAAAGGAAGTATCAGTTAGATAGTGCTCTGGCTGCGTGGTCCTGGAGATTAGAGGAGAGGTCTGGCTAGCGAAAGGAAGGCTGCAAGTCAAATGTAAATAGTGGTGTGGCAGTTATGAGAACTGCCCACCAAATATTTCTGGCTCTGTGTCCTCTGGGTACATGGTTGGGTTGACCATACTAACCTGAATTCATCAGCCAGAGGCTCATCAAAAACAGAAACCACTTTAACATTTAAACACAGGGAATTTAATACAGGGAACTGTTTACACAAGTGTTTAAAGAGCTGAGAGACCAAACAGAGGATGGAGAGCAACAGAGAATGACTCTTCTCTCCTGAGGATGTAACAGAAAAGTCTAACAGAAAGCAGTATTAGTAGACCACAGAAGCCATTTGTGAAAGCTGAAAAAGCATCATGCCTGTCTGCTTGGAGTTGAAATCACAGAGAAACTGCTGCTGCTGCTGGAGACACCCTCCAAAACGGAAAGAGGGACAAAATGAACCAGTCACGTTTCTCCACTCTCTCTGCCCCTCCATTCTTGCATCACTGCCTTTCAATAGCCAAAAACCCCTGGAAGCCAAAGAGCAAAAACATTTGGGAAATGCAGTCCCTTGAAAACCAGAGCAAGGTTTTGATGAAGGTGGAGAATGGACTCAACCCAGGTCCTAGAATGAGGATAATAGGAAGCACAGGCCCCAGCTGACCCACAAAGGATGTGAAACCTATAACCTGAATGAGAAAGAAATCTTTCTTTTAAGCCACTGAAATTCTGAGATTTGGGTATTGTTTGCTACTTGCAGCAAAACCTAGCCTATCCTGAAAGACACAAAAATTAGAACTGGTAAGTGGGGTGATGCCTCCCTGAACTTTAGAGGTTTGGCTGGCACTTAACTGATGAAACTAATATTGAAAGCTAGAAGGATTATGATCAAAATAATGCACTGGAGACATATTAGGTAAAGCAGTTGTCAACAACTGTTTACAGTGCAGATTATATACCTTAGAAATATATGACTGTTCTCCTGATAGAATTCTTAGATTCGTCATATGTCCTTACTTCCCCAACTTCTATGCCTCTCTAGCATAAGACATTTTGGACTTCTGGATGGGATTTATGAAATGTCTCCCTTGAGAAGCAAGTAAGTTTGTTTCTACTATCAGGTCTAACAGTTGAAAACTAGAAAAGCTAACTGCAGTGGTCATCAGATATTTTTAAACTCTGCATTCTGGCTTCATGATAGGATTGCATTTTGGTGGGGTCATATGACTTTTGTCCAAAGAGTTCTAACTAGAAGTGACGTGTGTTACTTCCACATGGGATCATGGAACAGCTGGTGTGAAAACTCTAGAATTTTCTTTCCTTGTGACACAGAGGCTAGAAACATTTTAGACACAAGTTAATCCATTAGCCTAGGTGTCAAAGACAACATGATGTAGAGCTCCCAGTTGACCTACTAGGACATGTGCCATGAGTAAGAAATAATCTTTATGGTTTTAATTCACTGAGGGGTGAGGGTGTTTGTTATGAAGATAACCCAGATCATCCTGTTTTATACAAGTGGTAATTAAAGCCAGGCATGAAAAATGAATGAGATTGCCTACAAAGAGAATAGATTGTGCTCAGGAGAATATACTGCCAACAGAGTCAGAGAATAAAAAGAAAAAAGAGGACAAAGGCTATAAGTTTCTGTCTCAGAAGTAATCTGAAGACGGTGCTTCAAGAAGAAAAGAATGGTCAAGTGTCCATTACTGATAAGAGATCAAGTTTCAAAGAATGAAAACTTCTACTGGATTTAGCAACAAGTTGGTCATGATCTCAGCAAGAAGTCCTTCATTGAATGAAGGAGACAAAGGCCAAAATAGCACGGTTTGAGGACTAAGTGGGAGTTTGAGGAAATGAAGAAAGAGTGTAAACAACTCCTTTGGAAAGCTTCCATGGAGGAGAGGTTGAATGCACTGAGAGACAGCCTTAAGATACGCATCTTGAGACAATTAAGACTTGTGCCCAACACAAATTATTCTCATGGTATAAAGTATCATCTACAGTATAATTATTTAGAATTCTAGTTGCTGACGTGGGATAACAATCACCTTTAATGTAAAATTGAAAGCACTTTGTGATTCTTTTAAAAATCTGCTCTGTACTTTTGTTTTGTGTTTTTGCTTTTTCAGAGATGTACTTTATTAGTTCTCTATAAGTGGTGGAATTAAACATATAAGACAACTTTTTTAAAAAGAATCACTGCTTTCAAAATTACTTTGTAAATATGATACTTATGTTCCAATTATTCATCAATTTTAACAAATATTCCACATAGTGAAAAATGTTAATAATAGCAGAAACTGTTTTAATATAACTGTGATTGTCAACTTCATCTGAAAAAAATATGCTAAGAGTCAGAAAAAATGAAAGTCTAGTTCAACAAGTATTTAAATAAAATATAAAATAGTTATTTACAAAAAATGAAGTTGAAAAATTTTATGAATATAGAAGTATATTCAATTTAAATTATAATTATATAAACATAATTTTAAACACAAATTCGAAATAAAATAAGATCCCATTTTCACCTACTAGATTAGTAAAAATGAATGTGGAAAATTGACTTCTTAAATTTGGAGAGTCATTTGGCAATACATATTGAAATTTAAAATACATGTACACTCTGATCTAACAATTCCACAGCCTGGAATCTATGCTGCACATACACTTATAGAAGAATGCCAAGAATGTATACAAAAACTATTATGGAAAACTACTTATCATGGGAGGAAAAAGACAACAATGACAAGAACAACAGACACTTGCTTCTGTTTGCTTTTTTTAAAGAGAAATATATGCACCTGCAAGTTCACAGCTAAACTTAACCACAAGGGATACCTGCAGCTGCTGCTGCTAAGTCACTTCAGTCATGTCCGACTCTGTGTGACCCCATAGACGGCAGCCCACCAGGCTCCCCCGTCCCTGGGATTCTCCAGGCAAGAACACTGGAGTGGGTTGCCATTTCCTTCTCCAATGTGTGAAAGTGAAAAGTGAAAGTGAAGTCGCTCAGTCGTGTCCGACTCTTAGCGACCCCACGGACTGCAGCCTACCAGGCTCCTCCATCCATGGGATTTTCCAGGCAAGAGTACTGGAGTGGCTTGCCATTGCCTTCTCCAGGATACCTGCAGATTGTAACATTATTATTTAGACTTCCAAATGTTTGCATCATGATCAAATTTGGTTCTATCAGGCAGAGATGTGTTCTCTCCACACAGCATGCATGTAGTTTATATATAGAAAAGACTGCATCAATTCCATGTTACAGAAAAAATAATAGTTACTGCAAAAAAACACTTTTATTTTTAACTCGTTTCACTTATATTCTCAGTGTCTAGCTCTGTGCTTAGAACATCCACTGCACACCCTTTCACTATTTTCTGATGGCATCCTTCAGTCAAAAAATGTAATTGCTAACAAACTAATTAGCAGCCCATTGTTGATGAAATCGTTAATCCCTAATATTTTAAATAATTTTCTATTTTTTTGCAGCCCTACAAAATAGAACACACTATCCAAATGAAAGATTCATACTGAATGTATAGCTTTTAATTTCTGTTTTGCCACTTTGTATACACATATTTGCATTTAAAGACAGCAAGGGAAATTCTATGAAATTTAATAATAGTAATAACAACAATGTCAACAACCTTTCATCAAATGCCTAGAATGAGCCAAATATGTGTTAGGTGAATTATATATCTTAGCTCAAATCCTCTCAATAAACTTAAATGTTAGGTGTTATAATTCCTGTTTTACACACAAATAAAGTATACTAGTTTAAGTACATATAGATAAAAGGTGAACCAGCCAGGATGCTAATCTAACCAAGCCCCTAGGTCACCAAAGTGTGGGTATTTTTCATTACAAACACAAATATTCAAGCTCCAGATTGACAAGGTAATAGGCATAGAGATTTATTCAGCTTTGTGAAAAGTGTGGCATATTTTAGAAAGAAGTATTCTACCTAGAGCTAGAAGGTATAAATTTGTTTTAGAGTCTGATAAAGACTGTTATTAAGACCCTCAAGTAGAACTTGATTATGTAGCATTGGCAAAAGAAATTCTACAATGAAAATGTCTTATTTTTCAAAACATTTCACCTATTTATCTCAAAGTACCTTCTGAGTTATCACATAGTGGGCAAAATAACAACAGTAAAAATAATTCAAAACAATTTTTACAGTGAGACAATAAATGGAGATGGAAAATCCTCTCATTCTCCTATTAATATTTATTCATGCTTTTCTCTTAAATGCTTTCAAATTTATCATTTGCTGAGTGAACTTACATGTAAGACAACTGGTCTCATGTTTGCATATAGGGCACATTCGTAATTAAAGGCTGTTTCCTTTACCATCCCACTAATATAAAATCATAATTTAATTTTAAAACACATCATCCCTAGAACGTGGTTCACATCCTGGCTTTAACTCCCACCATGGGTAGGCCTATCAAAAATTTACAAGCTTATTTTTTCTAAAACTAGCTAACAGAGGAACTTCCCCTAAAATTCCAAACCATGAAGTGCCTTCAGAATGGACATACATTGTTTTTTTATGGGTAACATTCACTATCATTCATTCTGTTGAGTTTATATTTAGCTGGTTGTCACAATTCCAAGCACCAATCAAACAAGCAGCTTGATATGGGGAAATGGGAGCACCTTTAAAAATCAGAAAATGAGTCTTAATGTACTGATAATGTACAAATATGATTGCTTTTGACAAGCCATGGAGACCCGTATAAGCCCTGTTTCCCTACTGTTACAAATTAAATAATGATACATAATTCAAAGAGTCATGATGAGAAAATGAAAAAGCACCTTGAAAGCTATAATATCAACTTCCATAATTATGTGAGTTATTATAACATGATAGATATTGTACAAAGAGTAGCTCCTTCAATGGATAAGTGCTAAAATATTTTAAGTAGTTGCTGGCCAAAGAAAACAGTTTTTGCCCATGCTAAAAATGATATTGTTCTACAAAAGACGAAGAAAAAGTATAATAAAATCTCAACTTTTCAAATAAATAAAAAGAACTCAATCACAAATCCAGAAATAGTTCAGCTTTACTTTTGACACATCCTAAATTTGTAATTCAGCCAATCTTACCTAATAAAACTTTACTACTGTTATTGTTATCATTTCTGTAAATATACATTAAATGAGGATGGTCCTGGAAGATTTGGAGAATGATCCTGGGAAGAAAAAGCTGTATGGTTTTTCTAGGTACCAAAGGAATAATTTTGTTGGAATGTAGAGGCATTGGATGTTGATTTCAGTGAAGATTCATATGACCTCAGCATCTCAAGATAAAGACATTTTGAAACACGTGACTATAAAACCTAAAAAGGAATATTAATAATTACCTAAAAAGCCTACCATTAAAATTGCTTCCTTATAAACTCTATAAAAATTCTTTCAAAGAAAATGATTTTATTATTTGAGCCTATTCCAGCCTATGAGTAGCTGTTTTGCATTCCTCATTCTTTCTCAAATTCTACAAACATATAAATCCACAATGTAAATAAAAATAAGAATTAAATTATTCACTAATTACTCCAGCTTTGTTGATAGTACTTTTTACTGTTTCTTGCAAGGCCATTCAGATGATATGCAATGCAAAAGGGAGAGGGGTAAACATGCAGACAAAATCTTCAGAGTCAAAAGCACCTCTAGTATTTAAAATGAATAATTTCATTTTCATTAGATAATTAAGGTGATATAATTTTAAAACAACAAATGAAGTAATGTGTCCAATTTCCCTAAGGCTATAGGGGTGTTTATTAAAGGCTTAAAATAATTCTGATCATTTTCTACTATAGTAAACAGCATTAATTTTGATGTTGTTCAGTGAGTATGTGGATGTTGTCTAGGACTAGGGGAAATGTTCTGCAGCTAACCAAACATCCAGATGCATTTCGTTTCCAAGTATTCATACTGATTTTAGTACGGCAATCACAGATGAAGACCAGTATTTTCAGTTCAGCCATGCTTAGAAATCTCGCTAGAGAAAACTGGAAAGGGTTAGGATAAAAGAGCTGTCTTGTTGCAGGTCTAGAAGAATGCTAACAGTTGGGGGGAAATCAATTCTAATGGTTTTCCTTAATTATTTATCCTTAAGAAAATAAAAAATATGTATGTTTTAAATGTCTTCAACACTCTTCAGAGATAAAAATTTAAAGTCATAAGGATGTGTTTTATAACTTCAATTGAACATGTTATAGATTTACTGAGGATGTGTGACTGAGGCAGAGTTGACACAGATAGAAACAGAAGTGAGCAAGATATGCCCAATCCCTGATCCTGTAGATCTTTCAAGACATGAAAAATCTGTTAATTTCATCAATTCAGTTCAACTGAATTCAACTCATGTAGGATAACTGAAGTTCACTAAGGAAAATGCAAACTATAAAAGAGAAATCTCTATTACTGTGAGTGGCAATATTCCATTGATTCTATTCAACTCCATCAAATGCATTTCTTGAACTATGTCACACAAGCAGGTTCATTTGCATCTTGGTTTCATTTTAGAATAACCAGTCCTACTTTAAAAATAAAAGGACATCCATGACGTAAACCTTAAGTAGGAAGAAATTTAAAATCCTACTTTGTAAACATTCCTAAAGGAGAATTATACAACTTACAATGGAAAATGCTCCTACTTAGAGAAACCTAAATGACCTCATTAAAAAAAATAAGTTGCCAATAAATGTAACACAAACCACCATCTCCTGTGTACTAGTAAGACAGAAAAAAAATCAAACACTGTTAATTAAAAGATGACACATTATAGATTTTCAGATTAAATCCTGATTTCAGAGATGTGAAATATGTGCTTAGAATCAATGAAACATGGTAGCTTTTTGTTTGCTTGCTCTATTTACATAAAGCATTTAAAAATTAACCCAATAGAAGTTCATAAGCAAGTTCATTCAGTAACATAAACTCAGCCTAGTTCCACAAATTAGAAAATTATTAGGCAATTATTATGTCACTTATAAAATCCCAGAGAACAAATTATTGGTAAGTATAACCACAATTGTGTTATGATATATAAATTCTAAGTACACATTGGTGGCATTGACTGGTTAGCTACAATATTAAAAAACAAAGATGGTTTGAGAAGACAGGCCTCACCAGACAGGATGCTGGGGCAAAGATCAGGATGGGTTTTCACCAAGGAACTGAGGCAGTTAATGTCATAATTAAAGAAGATTATTGATCCAGTCATAGAAGCTGATTTTTGTCAATAGAATATTATAAAAGTCAAATACTCTAGGCTTCCCTCATAGCTCAGTTGGTAAAGAATCCACCTGCGATGCAGGAGACCCCGGTTCGATTCCTGGGTCGGGAAGATCCACTGGAGAAAGGATAGTCTACCCACTCCAGTATTCTTGGGCTTTCTTGGTGGCTCAGCTGGTAAAGAATCTGCCTGCAATGTGGGAGACCTGGGTTTGATCCCTGGGTTGGGAAGACCCCCTGGAGAAGGGAAAGGCTATCCACTCCAGTATTCTGGCCTGGAGAATGCCATGGACTGTATAGTCCATAGGGTTGCAAGAGTGGGACACAACTGAGTGACTTTCACTTCAAATACTCTAATAGTGCACTGTTTAGTTGGTGAAAGTTAACCAGTTTGATATTCAAAATCATAACTTTCTTTATTGCAACCAATTTCCCAGGCTCCCAAAGTAAAAGGCTCTGCCATTATCTGTGATTTTGTTTAGAGACAAGGGAAGAGCCTTCGGGGACTCATGAAATGTCTCATTTTAAAATGATAACATAGTTAATAGTTATGCTTATCAATGTGAGATTAATTTGGAAAGTAAACTAAAGCCACAAATTTAAAACTCTCCATTCTTTTCAAAGCTTACAAATTTAGTCAGTATTCAACAATTAAAATAATAAAAAAAGTAGTAAAATCACACAAAGTGTTAGGTACTTAACTTATAGCTGAGGACCATAAAGTAAGTAAAATATGATTCCTTTCCTCGAGAATAATCCCAAATTTATGGATTGGTCAAACACATACATGGCATTACATACTATTTATACCAATAATTTGGCTTCTAACAACTCACGATATGCAGAAAAAGGAATCAATTTCCCTGCTATTTTCTGATCGACTAGAAAGCGTTAGAGTTCAGTTGAGTTTACAACAGTGTGGATACTCTAGCGCATGGAACTATACACAATATTTTGCAATAAACTTTAAGGGAAAAAATCTGAAAAGGAATATATATGTGTGCATCTCTGTATGCGTAACTGAATCACTGTGCTGTACACCTGAAACAAGATATTGTAAATCAACTATACTTCAATAAAAATTTGTTAATTAAAAATTTTTAAGTCTAAAAATTACAAATGATACAGAGGGTGTAGAGAAAAGGGAACCCTCATTCACTGCTCGTGGAAATGCAAGTTGGTGCAGCCACTATAGGAAACAGTACAGAGGTTCCTCAGAGAACCAAAAATAGAACTACCACATGATCCAGCAATCCCACTTCTGGGCACATACCCAGACAAAACTATAATTCTGAAAGATATATGTTCCCCTATGTTCATAGCAGCACTGTTTACAATAGCCAAGATATGGAAACAACCTAAATGTCCATGGAGAGATGAATGGATAAAGAAGATGTGGTACATATATACAACAGAATACTACTCAGCCATAAAGAATAAAATAGTGCCATTTGCAGCAATATGGATGGACCTAGAGATTTTCACACTACGTGAAGTCAGAAAAAGAAAAAAAAATACCGTATGAAATCTACAATATGACACAAATGAACCAACATATGAAACAGAAACAGACTCACAAGAGAATAGACTCATGGTTGCCAACGTGGATGGGCAGTAGGAGAGGGATGAATTGGGAGTTAGAGTTAGCAGATAAATACTACTATATACAGGATGGATAAACAACAAGGTCCTTCTATATAGCACAGGGAACTGTATTCAATATCCTGCAATTAATCATAATGGAAAATATAAAAAAATATATTTAAATGTAACTAAATCACTTTGCGGTGCAGTAGAAATTAACACACTGTAAACCAACTATACCTCAATAAAAATAAATAATAAAATTTAAAAATCAAAGTTTCCTTGCTGTTTTCTGACAGATTAGAAAATGTTAAAATTCAATTGAGTTTATAACAGAACAGTACAGATACAGTTGCAACACAGTAAAAGACATCAGGCTTCTTACAGTATCTAACAACATACATCCAGAAATTTTTGTGCCATTTCAAAGGCGCTGGCTATGTTTACCATGATGAAAAATGTTCATAAATTAACCCATATGTGATATCATATCCTTCCATTTCTTCAAAGTGAAAGAATTGAGAAAGTGCTGAAAATCACTTTCATGCAATAGTCAGCAGAATGTTGTAAACACTGAATTTAGACTTAAACATGTGAGATTCATATCCGAGAACTCCCATTTATTCTGAAAACTCAATGCTTTCGAGTCTTAATTGATCCTATGGAAAGTACAACGTGCAAAAGTCGTTAGTAATACAACAAATAAAAGTATCATTTTTCCATGAATGAAAATATTTCTCAGTAAAGAAGTGTATGAAGTCCTGAGGAGACAGGTGCACATTTTGGGTTTTATTTTTTCTGCTTCTTTTCCCTTAAACAAGGTGTCAAGTTATAGTAAATAGAACAATGAGTCACCAAAGATGTTCATGTCCAAATTCCCAGAACCTATGAACATGTTCCCTTACATGGCCAGAAAGATTTTGCAGATGTCATTAGGAATTTTGAGATTATCTTGGATTATCTGGGTGAGCCCAAAAGGATCAACACCGAAATCAGATTGATTATATTCTTTGCAACCAAAGATGGAGAAGCTGTATACAGTTAGCGAAAACAAGACCAGGAGCTGACTGTGGCTCAGATCATGAACTCCTTATTGCGAAGTTCAGACTTAAATTGAAGAAAGTAGGGAAAACCACTAGACCATTCAGATATGACCTCAATCAAATCCCTTATGATTATACAGTGGAAGTGAGAAATAGATTTAAGGGACTAGATCTGATTGATAGAGTGCCTGATGAACTCTGGACGGAGGTTCGTGACATTGTACAGGAGACAGGGACCAAGACCATCCCCATGGAAAAGAAATGCAAAAGAGCGAAATGGCTGTCTGAGGAGGCCTTACAAATAGCTGTGAAAAGAAGAGAGGCGAAAAGCAAAGGAGAAAAGGAAAGATATAAGCATCTGAATGCAGAGTTCCAAAGAATAGCAAGGAGAGATAAGAAAGCCTTCCTCAGTGATCAATGCAAAGAAATAGAGGAAAACAACAGAATAGGAAAAACAAGAGAGCTCTTCAAGAAAATTAGAGATTCCAAGGGAACATTTCATGCAAAGATGGGCTCGATAAAGGACAGAAATGGTATGGACCTAACAGAAGCAGAAGATATTAAAAAGAGGTGGCAGGAATACACAGAAGAACTGTACAAAAAAGATCTTCACGACCAAGATAGTCACGATAACGTGATCACTGACCTAGAGCCAGACATCTTGGAATGTGAAGTCAAGTGGGCCTTAGAAAGCATCACTACGAACAAAGCTAGTGGAGGTGATGGAATTCCAGTTGAGCTATTTCAAGTCTTGAAAGATGATGCTGTGAAAGTGCTGCACTCAATATGCCAGCAGATTTGGAAAACTCAGCAGTGGCCACAGGACTGGAAAAGGTCAGTCTTCATTCCAATCCCAAAGAAAGGCAATGCCAAAGAATGCTCAAACTACCGCACAATTGCACTCATCTCACACACTAGTAAAGTCATGCTCAAAATTCTCCAAGCCAGGCTTCAGCAGTATATAAACCGTGAACTCCCAGATGTTCAAGCAGGTTTTAGAAAAGGCAGAGGCACCAGAGATCAAATTGCCAACATCCGCTGGATCATGGAGAAAGCAAGAGAGTTCCAGAAAAACATCTATTTCTGCTTTATTGACTATGCCAAAGCCTTTGACTGTGTCGATCACAATAAACTGTGGAACATTCTGAAAGAGATGGGAATCCCAGACCACCTGACCTGCCTCTTGAGAAACCTGTATGCAGGTCAGGAAGCAACTGTTAGAACTGGACATGGAACAACAGACTGGTTCCAAATAGGAAAAGGTGTACGTCAAGGTTGTATATTGTCACCTTGCTTATTTAACTTATATGCAGAGTACATCATGAGGAACGCTGGGCTGGAAGAAGCACAAGCTGGAATCAAGATTGCCGGGAGAAATATCAATAACCTCAGATATGCAGATGACACTACCCTTATGGCAGAAAGTGAAGAGGAACTCAAAAGCCTCTTGATGAAAGTGAAAGAGGAGAGTGAAAAGGTTGGCTTGAAGCTCAACATTCAGAAAACAAAGATCATGGCATCTGGTCCCATCACTTCATGGGAAATAGATGGAAAAACAGTGGAAACAGTGTCAGACTTTGTTTTTTTGGGCTCCAAAATCACTGCAGATGCTGATTGCAGCCATGAAATTAAAAGACACTTGCTCCTTGGAAGGAAAGTTATGAACAACCTAGATAGTATATTAAAAAGCAGAGACATTACTTTGCCAACCAAGGTCCGTCTAGTCAAGGCAATGGTTTTTCCCGTGGTCATGTATGGATGTGAGAGTCGGACTGTGAAGAAGGCTGACCGCTGAAGAATCGATGCTTTTGAACTGTGGTGTTGGAGAAGACTCTTGAGAGTCCCTTATACTGCAAGGAGATCCAACCAGTCCATTCTAGAGGAGATCAATCCTGGATGTTCATTGGAGGGACTGATGCTAAAGCTGAAACTGCAATACTTTGGCCACCTCATGCGACGAGTTGACTCACTGGAAAAGACTCTGATGCTGGGAAAGGTTGGGGGCGGGAGGAGAAGGGGACGACGGAGAATGAGATGGCTGGATGGCATCACCGACTCTGTGGACATGAGTTTGAGTGAACTCCGGGAGTTGGTGATGGACAGGGAGGCCTGGCGTGCTGTGATTCATGGGGTCGCGGAGAGTCGGACACGACTGAGCGACTGAACTGAACTGAAGTAAAAGAGGGAATACTTTGGCCACCTCATGCAACGAGTTGACTCACTGGAAAAGACTCTGATGCTAGGAGGGATTGGAGGTGGGAGGAGACGGGGACGACAGAGAATGAGATGGCTGGATGGCATCACCGACTCGATGGACATGAGTTTGAGTGTACTCCGGGAGTTGGTGATGGACAGGGAGGCCTGGCGTGCTGTGATTAATGGGGTCGCAAAGAGTCGGACACGACTGAGCGATTGAACTGAACTGAACTGAAGAGAGTCAAAGAAGTAGATGTGAGCATGCAAGCAGACATCCAAATGCTAAGACTGGGGTTTTAAAAATGGAAGATAAGCCACACACAAAGGAATGTCGCAACCTCTAGAAGTTGGAAAAGGAAATGTTCTTCTCTAGAAACTCCAGAAAAGAACCCAGCCTTACCAATACACTGATTTTAGCCCAGTGAGACCTGTGTCAGCCTTTTGACCACCAGAGCTATAAAATATTAATTTGTATTATTTTAACCCACTATGTGTTGTTTTTGTTGTTCAGTTGCTCAGTCATGTCTGACTCTTTGTAACCTTATAGACTGTTCCACGCTAGGCTCCTCTGTCCTCCACTATCTCCCAGAGTTTGCTCAGACTCATGTCCATTGAGTTGGTGATGCCATCTAACCATCTCATCCTCTGCCGCTCCCTCCGCCGTCCATCTTTCCCATCAACAGGGTCTTTTCCAATGTGTCAGCTCTTCGCATCAGGTGGTCAAAGTACTGGAGCTTCAGCTTTAGCATCAGTCCTTCCAATGACTATTCAGGGGTGATTTCCTTTAGGATGGACTGCTTTGATCTCCTTGCTGTCCAAGGGACTCTCAAGAGTCTTCTCCAACAGCACAATTCAAAGACATCAATTCTTCAGCACACCACCTTCTCTATGTTCCAACTGTCACATCCGGACATGACTACTGGAAAAACCATAGCTTGGACTAGACGGACCATTGTCAACAAAGTGATGTCTCTGCTTTTGAATACACTGTCTAGGTTTGTCATAGCTTTCCTTCCAAGGAGCAAGTGTCTTTTAATTTCATGGCTGCAGTCACTGACCACAGTGATTTTGGAGCCCGAGAAAGTAAAATCTGCTAGGCATGTGATACAGCAACCCTGAGAAATACACATACCATGGGAGAGTGCATAACTGGAATCTACCCACAGGGCTGCATGACTTGAAGCCAACCATTCCCTATTTCAAGTAGAGAAGTTGAATTGGGATGCTCTCTCAGATGTTATCCACCTCAACACTATTATAATTAACCACACCTTCTCCTTTCTTTCTCTTTTCCCCTCTTTATTGCTTCCTTCTTTCTTTGGATTAAAAGAGCTACTTCCTTTCTGTTGTATTTTATGCTTTAGGAAGAAGGTAATTTGTTGTGTAAGCTGGCCTGGTAGAAACTGCCAAGGAATAATGAGGCCCACTTACCCTGACAAGTCATGTCAGCTGCTTTCCTTCACTGACAATAAGTAGGGAACTTCTATTGCCCACTCCAATTTTCCCTCAGTCTATTTTCCAGGTCTCAAAATACACAGACAGAAATTACATAGGAATCCAGTATGAACTCAAAGTCCCTAGAGAGTAGTTAGTTTCTTGGGCAATTATCTGTAAAAATGTCCTCATCAAGATGATTTCTTTAAAGGCTGTCTTCAGCTCTAAAATGTTAAAAATTCATGATTTGTCATCCCCAATTATAAGCTACGGAATTTATAAAAAATGTGGTTTCTCTGGATAAGGCTACTAACAACACATTCAACTTTGAACCAAAAGGGTCAACCAAGCTACATATCGGAGAAGGCAATGGCAAGCCACTCCAGTACTCTTGCCTGGAAAATCCCATGGACGGAGAAGCCTGGAGGCTGCAGTCCATGGGGTCGCTACGAGTCAGACATGACTGAGTGACTTCACTTTCACTTTTCACTTTAACACATTGGAGAAGGAAATGGCAACCCACTCCAGTGTTCTTGCCTGGAGAATCCCAGGGACGGGGGAGCCTGGTGGGCTGCCGTCTATGGGGTCACACAGAGTCGGACACAACTGAAGTGACTTAGCAGTAGCAGCAGCAAGCTACATATAACAATAGTCAGAAGCTAAAAAGTACATTTATGCTTTCTTCAACTCTAAATTAGAACAGTTTTAAGAGAAGTCTTGAATCCAGGAATAATACTTAATAATAACCCTGGAGTGCTAAGACTAATTCTTTTAACACCAAACTTTGTCACAATAATAAACCCAAATATTCAGCATTTTAAAGTAACAACTTGATGTTTTTATTTTTAACTAATAAGGAAACAATGCACTACAAGTACTCATAACCTTGTGAAAGAAGGCTGCAAAAGTTCTCTGGGGAAGATGATCCAATGATTTCACTTTGACGTACTTACTGTCAAACACTGAAAAGAAGTATTTGAATACTTATACATGAATGTTCAGACCATCACTATTCAAAAGAAGTGAATAGTGGAAACAACAAAGGAGCCAAAAAGTGGAAACAACTTAAATGTCCATCAACAGATGAACGAATAAACAAATATGGTATACCCATACAATGGAATACTATTCAGCCATAAAAATTATAAAGTACTGACACATGCAACAACATGGATAAACCTCAAAAGCATGCAAAGTAAAATAATCCAGACACAAATGCCATGTACTTTTCGACTCCATCAGAGTAGGTAAATCTATAGAGACAGAAAGCAGACTAGTGGTTGCCAGGGCCTGAGAGGGCAGGGAAATTGGAATGACTTAGTATATACAGGTTTTCTTTTTGGGGTGATGGAAACATTTGGAACTAGATAAAATTGATGGTTGCGTAACACTGTAAATGTTCTAAATAACACTAAATTCTGCATTTTTAAATGGTTAATTGCATATTATGTGTATTTCACTTCAATTGTAAAACAAAGCTCTAGGGTTAGACAGAACTGAATTCCTTTTAGGTCCTGCCACCACCTAAAATGCAGCCTTTGGCAAGTTACTTAAATTATCCACTCAGCTTTCAGGGTTAACGTGAAGATTAAATGAAATACTCTAATTACAGGATCTGATGCATAGCAGAGTATTAGAAAAATGAAAATTCCCTTCTTTGGACCTCTTTTCCCTCCTCTACATATTGAGACTTTGTAATGCCAATATATAAACATAAATAAGGAGTAAGTTAAAGAAAGAACAAAGACTGGCAAACAAGACACTGCCATGCAACTTCTAGAAACTTATCAGAGGAAGTAATCAGATGAAAATAGGATCTTTGACACTCTGAAAATATGCATCACACACACTCCCATAGAGATTATACACATCTAAGTGTTGTTGGTACTAGAGAGAAAATGTGAAAAGTCAAAGGTTCATCAATAAGAGGTTGGTTAAGCAAATTAAGAGACATCAATTCAATAGACTATTATGCAGCCAGCCATTCTAATCATGATGTGATTTGTGCTAGTGACACTGAAAGATCCATGCCATAAGTTGGCGGAGGGGGGAGTAGAAGACAATTTCAAAATTCTTATATCCCACAATCTTTTTATACCACATACAAACATGCACAAAAGAAGAAAAGACTATGGATAAGAATACACACGTAAAAGGTAAACATCTTGAAATGCTGGTGGTGGCTCAGAGGTTAAAGCGTCTGCCTCCAATGCAGAAAACCCGGGTTCGATCCCTGGGTCGGGAAGATCCCCTGGAGAAGGAAACGGTAACCCACTCCAGTATTCTTGCCTGGAGAATCCCGTGGACGGAGAAGCCTGGTAGGCTACAGTCCACGGGGTCGCAAAGAGTCGGACACGACTGAGCGACGGAACGGAACGGATGGAAGGATGAAGTTTTAATACAGTCATAGTTCAGTTCAGTCGCTCAGTCGTGTCCGACTCTCTGAGACCCCATGAATCACAGCACGCCAGGCTTTCCTGTCCATCACCAACTCCCGGAGTTCACTCAAGCTCATGTCCATCGAGTCGGTGATGCCATCCAGCCATCTCATTCTCCGTCGTCCCCTTCTCATCCCGCCCCCAATCCCTCCCAGCATCAGAGTCTTTTCCAGTGAGTCAACTCTTCGCATGAGGTGGCCAAAGTATTGGAGATTCAGCTTCAGCATCAGTCCTTCCAATGAACACCCAGGATTGATCTCCTTTAGAATGGACTGGTTGGATCTCCTTGCAGTCCAAGGGACTCTCAAGAGTCTTCTCCAACACCACAGTTCAAAAGCATCAATTCTTCGGCGATCAGCTTTCTTCACAGTCCAACTCTCACATCCATACATGACCACGGGAAAAACCATAGCCTTGACTAGACGGACCTTTGTTGGCAAAGTAATGTCTCTGCTTTTTAATATGCTATCTAGGCTGGTCATAACTTTCCTTCCAAGGAGTAAGCGTCTTTTAATTTCATGGCTGCAATCAGCATCTGCAGTGATTTTGGAGCCCAAAATAATAGTCCGACACTGTTTCCACTGTTTCCCCATCTATTTCCCATGAAGTGATGGGACCAGATGCCATGATCTTTGTTTTCTGAATGTTGAGCTTCAAGCCAACCTTTTCACTCTCCTCTTTCACTTTCATCAAGAGGCTTTTGAGTTCCTCTTCAATTTCTGCCATAAGGGTGCTGTCATCTGCATATCTGAGGTTATTGATATTTCTCCTGGCAATCTTGATTCCAGTCATAGTAAGAAAGTCAATAAAAACATAACTATTTTTAAAAAAGATATAAATAAGAAAATTTAATAACATACCTTTCTCATTAACAAAGAGTATAAAATTAGTTGACTTATAAATACAGTCCCCTCTATTACTGATGTAAAAGATTTTATATTTCATTTGTAGGACTTATAGAGCAGAGTTTTCCTTTGTAAGAAATAAATACACCATTTATTGACTGTGTGACTTCTGAGAAACCAGTTAACCTCTATACATCAAAATGGTAAAAAGCTGAATTATTTAACTGGTACAAGAGTACCAGTCTGTCACCTAAGAGAAAAGTAACCAGGGTCAGGATTCGAGTCATCAGACCTATAGAATGCTACCAAAATCCTCTAAATACAATACTGCTGCTGCTAAGTCACTTTAGTCGTGTCCGACTCTGTGCAACCCCATAGGTGGCAGCCCACCAGGCTCTACCATCCCTTGGATTCTCCAGGCAAAAACAGTGGAGTGGGTTGCCATTTCCTTCTCCAGTGCATGAAAGTGAAAAGTCCTCCGTCCATGGGATTTTTCAGGCAAGAGTACTGGAGTGGGGTGCCACTGCCTTCTCCAAAATACAATACTAGCCCTCAAGAAAAGTCAAAATACAAGAGTTGGTGTTCTTGATATCCACACAGAAGATAAAAGGATCTTGCACACTGCAGCACACCCATGTGAACTTGTAAATCCTCTCCTTTTCTAGGTGTTTAATTTGTGATGAAGCTGGTATCTTCTAAAAAATCAGGAAACTGTATAGAAATAAATGCAAATGAGAATTTTCCCTAATATCAAAGCCTAATTTTTAGATTTTTTTTAAGAACTGAAGGATGCTTTAAAAATCATTTAGAAGGCAAATTTAGAGGATAGAGCAATGAAGTGAAAATGTGGTGGATTAAAAATGAACCATGGTGGGGAAAAAAGTGTAGTGGACTTGTTACCATTTAAGGTATTTCAACAGTCAAGAATTTCCATTAACAATCAGGGAGGTGAGTTGTAATTGATCCCTTCTACCAAAGTACTTTGTTTAACAACGATGATTAATGATTCAAAAAGTAATAGGACCCTACACGAAGTCAGCAGCACTCATGAAAGTGATGAATAGAATGTAGCTGCCACAGTGTACATCAACCAGTTAAATTTCAACGAAGGCTCTGGGACTTGCAGTTTTGCAGACATACATCCTGCATCATGAAGTGTTTAATCAGCACAATCTAAGCATCTTGTCTATCAGTTCAGTTCAGTCGCTCAGTCGTGTCCGACTCTTTGCAACCCCATGAATCACAGCACGCCAGGCCTCCCTGTCCATCACCAACTCCCAGAGTTCAATATATCTGTCCTTATATGGTTTCTAATTATTTTTCAATATGGCTGTGTCAGCAACAGGTATCCTGTATAATTCTACTTACTGTCCTCACATCTGATGGTACCTTCCCCACTCCACCCCTGTATTCCCCACAGTACTTGGCAAAATGCTGGACATTTCACAGATGCGCCCATATATGTATTGGCTTCAGTTAAAACAATGAGACAATATAAGCAGCAAATAGGTCTTGTCATGCAGCTTGTCTCTCAGTCTAATATCAATGCCTATTTACACCAACCCACTGGGGCTTGGCAAACACACAGAGAATGGCTGACATGCTCAAGCAACCATTACACGACACGTTAGAGGAGCAGTGAAGGGTAAAAAAAGATGGTTTGAGGATGCCCTCAAACTTACCTTTGGACATCATTATGGAACTTGGAAAAATAAGCTGCAATAGTTGGTGTAGCTTACAGAATGGAGAAATGGGATGACATGTTGTCAGCATTTAAAGCCCAGAAGTGGAAAAGGAAAAAAACACCAAGAAAACAACCGCTCATTGCTGCTATATTGTAAGTCAAGAATAATCTTTACCAAACGGCAGCATATGTGATGGTTAGGTGTCTAGTAATTTCAGTCATACCCCATGTATGTTGTTGTTGTTTAGTCATTAAGTCGTGTCCAACTCTGCGACTCCATGGACTGTAGCCCACCACGCTCCTCTGTCCATGGAACTGTTTTGACAAGAATTCTGCAGTAGATTGCCATTACCCACCACAATAAAAATATGTCCATTTTCCCAACACTTTCAATCATTACTTATGAATTTCCCTATATATACCAACCAGGCTATTTCTCAATATATGTATTATGCACTAAAATTAAAATGAGGAAGTACTTATTTCTTACTTGTTTTAAACCCATATTGCCAAGCACACTGACTTGAGGATTTATGTATGTAAAATGTGCAAACTTAATATAAAAATAGAGCTGGATATTTTTCAAATTCAGTGAGTTAGTGTAGAAATCAAATTCTTAATGAATCATGCATGCCACCAAACTTATATATTTCTCCAACTTTAAAAAGAACCAAGTTTTGAATTTCTTTTTTTCAAGTTATTAAAACATAAATTTTCTTTGACCCAAGAAAAAAAGTAGAATTTTGAAATGGCTGTTTTTCCCAAAATAATTATATCTCCAAGAGGACCATATTTTCCCAAGCCAAAATTAGGACACATAGCTTGAAATGCAGGTAGATAATTCAGACTATTTGAAAATCAGGACAGTTAAAACAAATCTAGGATAAATGACCAGTGCACTTATTTTAACTTAGGTAATGAAAACCATTCACATACAAAACATTCCTCTTTCAAAATATTTTGTTGGCACAAAGTCAATAATTTAAAAAGGAACCAAGATTATTGTTTTCATCATTATATCTGCAGAGTCTGTCTCCATAACTGACAGACAGTAGATATTTAATATATATTGTTTCTTTGAATAAATGTGAGGGAAGGGGAGACTGTGTGTGTTAAAGAGAGAGAGGGAGGCAAAGGGTAAAGAAAGAGAGATGGAGAGAGAAATTTTTCCACAACACAAAAGAAGCCGCTTGGCCAAGAGGAGACATTTATTTTATCTCACTGAGCCCCAGAATAATAAAGCAAATATAGTCACTGTTACGGAGAAGGCAATGGCAAGCCATTCCAGTACTCTTGCCTAGAAAATCTCATGGATGGAGGAGCCTGGTAGGCTGCAGTCCGTGGGGTCGCTAGGAGTCGGACACGACTGAGCGACTTCACTTTGACTTTTCACTTTCACACATTGGAGAAGGAAATGGCAACCCACTCCAGTGTTCTTGCCTGGAGAATCCCAGGGACGGCGGAGCCTGGTGGGCTTCCATCTATGGGGTCACACAGAGTCGGACACAAATGAAGTGACTTAGCAGCAGCAGCAGCAGTCATTGTTAAAGAAGAAAATATATGATTAGAAAAACACTATACTGTAAACATTCAGAAAACTAAGATCATGGCATCTGGTCCCATCACTTCATGGCAAATAGATGCGGAAACAGTGGAAACAGTGTCAGAGAGACACTGTTTATTTTGGGGGGCTCCAAAATCACTGCAGATGCTGATTGCAGCCAGGAAATTAAAAGACGCTTACTCCTTGGAAGGAAAGTTATGACCAACTTAGATAGTATATTAAAAAGCAGAGACATTACTTTGCCAATCAAGGTCCGTCTAGTCAAGGCTATGGTTTTTCCTGTAGTCATGTATGGGTGTGAGAGTTGGACTATAAAGAAACTTGCTGCTATGTCACTTCAGTCGTGTCCGACTCTGTGTGACCCCATAGATGGAAGCCCACCAGGGTCCCCCGTCCCTGGGATTCTCCAGGCAAGAACACTGGAGTGGGTTGCCATTTCCTTCTCCAATGTGCGAAAGTGAAAAGTGAAAGTGAAGCCGCTCAGTCGCGTCTGACCCCCAGCGACCCCACGGACTGCAGCCCACCAGGCTCCTCCATCCATGGGATTTTCCAGGCAAGAGTACTGGAGTGGCTTGCCATTGCTTTCTCCGAAAGAAAGTTGAGCACCAAATAATTGATGCTTTTGAATTTCAGTGTTGGAGAAGACTCTTGAGAGTCCCTTGGACTGCAAGCAGATCCAACCAGTCCATTCTAAAGGAGATCAGTCCTGGGTGTTCATTGGAAGGACTGATGCTAAAGCTGAAACTCCAATACTTTGGCCACATCATGCAACGAGTTGACTCACTGGAAAAGACTCTGATGCTGGGAGGGATTGAGGGCGGGAGGAGATGGGGATGACAGAGAATGAGATGGCTGGATGGCATCACCGACTCAATGGACATGAGTTTGAGTGAAGTCCGGGAGTTGGTGATGGACAGGGAGGCCTGGCGTGCTGTGGTTCATGGGGTCGCAGAGAGTCGGACACGACTGAGCGACTGAACTGAACTGAACTGATACTGTCAATTGTAAAGCTGAATAAGCTTCTACTGAGTCAAGAGTAATATGATTTTAAATATTCAATAAACAACCGTATTATGTGATTTCAAAACAAAATTCAAAAGACAATGGTTTGGTTCAGCGTTAATCTAATACAACACACCTGCAACACAGTGGCATAAACCGTGTGCTTCTCTACTATGTTTCAGAAAATGAAGATTCTTATTTGATTATATAAAACCCAGCTGAAGATGCAGATTTGTCATAAAGTTCAAAAACTGTAACCATACACATGGCTTTCACAGTTTAAAACTAAAGTTACTAGGCCAATGAAACAGGTTACACCCATCCTTACAGTCAGTATCAGTCTTAAGACAATTTGTAAAACAGGCATATTCATTTATGCATTTACATATTAAACATCACAGATCTACAATGTTGAAAACATGAAGTGTGAAGCAGACAGTGGAGTAAGAGAGCAAAGCTTGCAACCCCAAAATACCTCTTAAGCATGTGGATTACTTCCAACTGAAAACAGTCACAGTTCAAAAGACTCACTAAGAAATTCTGACCTTCTCCCTAAACTGCCTAAAAGAATCAAAACTACAATGAGGTATTACCTCACACTGACCGTAACAGCCATCACCAAAAAGTCGACAAATAATAAATGCTGGAGAGGGTATGGAGAAAAAGGAACCTTCTAAATTGTTGGTGGGAATGTAAATTGATGAAGCCACTATGGAGAATAGTGTGGATTCCCTTTAAAACCTAAGAGTAGTGCTACCATATGATCCAACAATCCCATTCTTGGGTACATATCTGGACAAAATTGTAACTCAAAAAGATGCATGCACCCCAATGGTCACTGCAGCACTATTTACAATGTCCAAGACATGGACACAAGCTAGATGTACATCAACACACAAATAGATAAAAGATGTGGCATACTTATACAATGGAACATTAGTCATAAAAAAGAATGAAATAATGACATTTGCAACAACATGGATGGACCTAGATATTATCATATTAAGTGAAGCAAACCAGAGAGAAAAATAAGTATCATATGATATCGCTTATTATATGGAATCTAAAAAAATTATACAAATGAATGTATATACAAAAGAGAAATAGACCCATAGACATAAAAAACAAATTTATAAAGGGGAACGGGGGGAGAGGAGGGATAAATTAGGAATTTGGAATTAACATATATACACTGCTGCTAAGTCACTTCAGTCGTGTCCGACTCTGTGCGACCCCATGGACTGCAGCCTATCAGGCTCCTCCGTCCATGGGATTTTCTAGGCAAGAGTACTGGAGTGGCTTGCCATTGCCTTCTCCGATAACATATATACACTACTATATATAAAACAGACAACCAACAAGGACCTACTGTATAGCACAGACAATATATTGCAATAGTCTATAAAAGAATCAGTTTGCTGTACACAATTTTGTAAAACAACTACACTTCAATTTTAAATTAAAAAATAAAAGAATATAGATAGCAGACTTGTGCCAGGAAGGGAACTATCATCATAGATAACTATAGTATAATATGAAGTAGGTGAGGTAGACAGGAATCTAGTTAAGTGTTTGTTGAAATTCTGCCATATGCCTCATTATCTCTCCATGGTCCAGCAAAGGTTTGTTTTCCCATCTCCATGTGAATTGCCTTCCCCTCCTTTGAAGTCCCGACCGACTACCCCTAACATCTTCTGTCTTTGGCTGAAGATGGTATTCAAGGTGGGATTTTGGCCATTTTAGTGACTTACTCATTTCTTCTGGGTCAGTCTCATGTATCAGTTCAGTTCAGTTCAGTTCAGTCGCTCAGTCGTGTCCGACTCTTAGCGACCCCATGAACCACAACACGAAAGGCCTCCCTGTCCATCACCAACTCCCGGAGTTCACTTTTGTTTATTTTCTTCTGTTAATCTATTTCAATTTAATTCTTAGACCACCCAGAAGAACCAGGAAGGGTAGAGGAAAACATCTGCCTTCCTGACAGTGGTCAACAAGAGTCATGGATCACGCCCTTAACGTCAGTTTAGCACATCCCACCTCACCTTTCCCCCTGTCAGGTCCCTGTGCTTATGTGATGCTCAGCTGTCTCTAGCCTCAGAAGACAGTGCTCAGGAAAAGCCTTTTTACACTAAGATATTTGCCGCTAAATGTGTTATCCACATAGAAAGTACTGGCCTTTTAAGAGAGACCTTGGAAAATAAGCAGAAGGCTCACAAGCAGGAATAATTTTTTAAAGGACTGAAAAGATGTAGTCCAAGCAGGACACTGGAAATATGGGATTCTTATCAAGTGGGATGCTGAGACTGGCAGGCAGCTGGAACTGTTGTGCTCCCACTAGAAAGGGGGGCGGGTAAACACAACAAATGTTGATCCAGAGCCAGGAAAGAGAAGTTAGATAGGGTGCCAGAGCCCCGTTCCAGGATGAAAACTGGCCAGAAGTAAGGCAGGTGAAACTAGGAGTGAGCATGAGCGGGGAACTCAGCTGTGAAAGGTGCTGGAAGAAGAGCAAGAGGAGCCAAGATCCCCCATGCATCACTGCTCCTAGTAGGTGGTCATTAAATCTTTGTTAGAGCAAAACATTTGAGAGGAAAGATATCAGCCCCCTTCAGCTTTTATCTTTCCACTCACTCATTTAGCAGCTTTTAACTGAGCAATCAATAAAGTTATGTCTCTCATGGTAACAAGACTCCCTTCATTTATCACGTTTAGTAGTCATATAAAAACCATCCTAATTTTATTTTTTTAACATTCCTTCCTTGCTTCACTAGATAAAACACATGGGAATGTGTTTGGTTTACAAAGTTTAATGATAAGGTCTGAAGGATAAACTCAGTATCATGAACATTTAAAAGTGTAATTTGTCTTTGGAACTGTTCGTAATCCCATCATACCCATACAGCTACAAATGTTGATATTTAAGCCTGTAGAGATTATGTTCAATGCAGGTGCAAAAACACTACTGAATGTAAATTATTTTCAGTAAGAGAAGGGGGCTATAATTTTTCTTAGTTATAACAGAACATGTCAGAAGACGAAAATAGAGAAAAGCTAATCAAATTGCTTACAATTCTCATCCTGAGAAAGGTGAATCAATTTAACACTATGCTCTGAATACTATAAAACTCATTTAGGAAAGCACTGGCAAGTAAATAAATACCAGTGCAGACCTAGAGGTTTCAATCATATTTTGTACAAATTGGCTAGGCAAAGAACACAGCTCAGCTACTCCAATGCTCCTTATACTGAAAAAAGCCCACATGTTGAGGATCTGTAGAATGGTCTTATATTCCAATCCAGTATCTCTGGCAGAATAAGTTATTAGAAAAAAAGGTTTTAATCTTTTAATTTTAAAAGACAAAATAAAGGTCTTTGCTCATCAGATGAGTTAAACCTTGGCGGTTTGTTTATGCAGATTCCCCTCTTGTTTAATAAATTTAACTCGGAGAGTGATTTTAAATGATTCTTATTACCCAGCTGGATTAGAAATCCAAACTTCTTCATCATCATAGTTTCTTCATAGCCATCATAGATATCTAGTGAAATCTCTAACAATTTTAAAGTACTTGTTAGGTTTAACACATGAGCACTGGACTACCAGCTCAAGTCTCCATTCATAATAGAAGGACTGCAAAATACAAAATGTTATCATTGACACTATCAGTAGATATTGCTTTCACTATTAAATATGCTTATACCCTTCTGGCTAGCAAATATGTTGCAAGGAATTTTTAAATTTTTGTTCTGTTTAAAGTATAACTAGGATACTCCATTTGGCAGCTACCAAATATGTGGAGTCCCTGAGATTAAATTTTCATTAAAATTTCAAGGCATAACTTAAAATGGCATGTCCCTTTGTCCTTTTGAGCTACATGTTAATGTATTTTCTGGTTTTTAAAAGAGCCCTTTTGAAGGACTTGAGAAAAAAGCAGAACTGTAATTCCAGAGCAGTTGAGCTGGTGTGAGCATTTTAGGAGGCTACAGACTTAAACTTCAGGAGAACTGAATTCTACTTAATGACATTCGCTGGGAATTCTGACCACAGAGGTATGCTGTCTATATTTATAATACTATCCTTTACATGTACACGTGGAAAAAAAGTTCACAGTTTAGTTCTTCTCAGTATCATACCTTGGTACAAATGATTTGAATCATCTCAATCAGCATATAAGTATCATTATTGCGTGACTGGTAATGAGATTAGAATTTAACTCATCCTTTAATGTTTTTTTAATCTATTGTATAACAGTTATCATATGGAGCTATTTACTATAAGGAAATTACTGTTATTATACATACGCTTTTGGTTTAAGGCAATAAAGCTGTGAGAGTTTAAGAGACTTACTGAAGTTTATATTATCAGAGGGTGGTAGAGTGGTGCCTGGGATTCAGTTATTCTGATTCCAACCCCTGTTCTGATTCCATTACCCTGAGATGTTCCTCCTTAATTGAGTGCAAGGGACAATGGGCTCTAAATTAGGGAGGAATAAAAGAAAAGGAGGGCTGGTGGAAGCTCCCAGACCATGGACTTTTTGTCCCCAGCAATATAGCAGTCCAGCTGGTAAAAAAAACATCATAAGACAACTCATTTAGGAAAAACTGCGCTGGAGAGTTTACTGAGCCGCTAGTATTTCATTCCTAAGCTTCCAACCCTGTGTGCCCAGATCAGTGCTATGTGTGTGACTTGTGTGCAAAATAACGCCAGCCAAGGACCAAGACCCAACCCAGGGGTGCAGACAGTTGAGACACTGCCCTTTGAAGATCTAGAAGTGGACTTTACTGAAGTCAAGCCCTATAGGGGCTATAAGTATTTACTTGTGGTAGTCTGCACCTACTCGGGATGGGCTAAAGCCAACCCCACGCACACTGAACAGGCACGAGAAGTGGCCAAGGCCCTACTAAAAGACATAATCCCAAGATATTGGCTGCCTCTCTCCATAGCGTCTGACAATGGGCCAGCTTTTGTGTCTGAGATATCCAAACTTTATCCAGGGAACTGGGAATGAAATGGAAGCTTCATGCTGCTTACATGCCACAGAGCTCTGGGAAAGTTGAACTTGTGAATTGGACCCTAAAGACTACATTAGTTAAACTCTGTCAGGAGACCAATTTATCTTAGGTCAACACATTACCCCTAACCTTACTCTGAGCCTGATGCACC